>NC_045441.1:82173049-82214838 GCF_002776525.5 Piliocolobus tephrosceles | reverse complement strand
AAAAAAAAAAAAAAAAAAAAAATTTGAAACTCTTGTAAAAATATTTTTACACAGAATTGTAAGATTTTTAAATTTACCCCAAAGATATTTGCATTTTTGTTGTTTCATTTAACTTGGTTTAAAATTTAAAGTAATACATCATTTTTTAAAAAGCAAAAAAAAAAAAAAAGTCAAACATTCTGAGTGGTATAATTTTACTTTGTGAAATTTTAAAAATTGTATACAGTTAATACATTGTGGAAGGATACAAAAGAAACTGTCAAACCCTGCAAACCCTAAGCAGTTATGCTCTAATAGTGGCTGTTAAACAAGGTTTGATGGCACAGGAAAACTCAAAGAACCCACAATGCCAATGCTTACAAGTTTACAGGGTATATTTTGCAGGAAAAGGATATAACATAACAATGACAGTAAGAAAGACTATGCATGTCAGATGAAGGCTGCCTCTCTTGCATCAGGAGCCACCAATGCATGGTTCCTGACTGGAACAGGAGAGCATAAAATGGAGTCTCCAATGAGGTTTATTTTTCTTTTTTACTTTGCTATTCACATAGGCATAGTCCTACTCTATATAATCAGCATCAATAGCAGAGGACTCCGTGGGTCTCACTGAGACTAGGTGCCAATTGTTAGTCTCACTGTTATCAATAGTGCTGACAAGTTGATATTCACCACTCCAAAACTCTATGGACCACATTTACAAAGTGACAAACTTCATCAGCATGCTCCATGCCTTGTCCAGGAGCCAGTGCAGCACAGGGACATTTATTTCAGCAGTGTCCACCTCAGGCTAATTCCAGACCTACTGGATAAACCCCCACACCTCAAGTAGTTTCTTTGGTGAAGAAAATTCAAGAGTGTTGACCAGTGGCATGATTCAGCTTTTCCTTTTATATTTTTATTACTACTTAGAGCTCGAGCACTTTCAATATCTCTCTTTAAAAAAACAGTTGGCATATACATTAGCAGATACCATCCACTCTGAGCAGAATTGGAAATTAGTACTTGTAAATAAAATTTACCCACAATTGCTATTAAAACAGCTAGACCAGTAAAGAGCAAGACTCCTCTGTACTTGGTAATCTAAAGAACAATTAAAACCAAGAAAGAAGAACTAAAGGTCATTTTATCAACATTTAACTTTAGTCTTTCTCTATTAGAAAAGCCATGCCTGGCCCATGAATGGAGCACAGAAACACTTTATAGCAGATCATTTAATCCAGAATGAGATGAGGATTCTCTACAAAGCATATCATTTGCTCCAAACACTAAAAGGCAGAACATAAGAATAATTAAGGCCCATTCAAAAGTCTGGCACTTCCAGCCCTCAGTTCTTTCTTCTCCTTGAACTGGAGCTCCAATATAAGGTTATAAATCCTATTAACAATAATGCTTCACAGGAAGGAGAATTATGTGTCCCAGTCTCAACCTCAGGGATAAGGGGGAGTTCAGAAGGAAGAGAAGTTAAAGCTTAGTAGGAAATAATAATGAAACAGGAAATAATAATGAAACAATCACATAAAAGCTACCCTAATTCTCACCTAATGGATTCCACACATAACTTACAGTTAAAAGATTGAGAGGGAATCATGAATTTGGCCAAACATGAAAGACTAAAATTTTTAGTCAATTAATAGGCATTTAAGGAGTATATAATGCCCAGCAGCATCTTGGCCCTTTCCCTCAATAAATTTACAAACAAGCAATGTCATCTAGGAACTTCAACTTGTACTGTGCTTGTCTTGTCCTTCAAACACAAGAAGAGTTTGTGTCACTGTTAAAACACTGGTTTCAGCCTGGGTCTCAAGTTGAATGAAATCCTAGTTTTTATTGAAATATCAAAGGCAAGTGCATCAGTATCAAATGAGAAAGGAAATGAGTACAGAGCAAATATACAGGGAAGTGTGGAGTAATTACTAGGCAGCACTGAGTACCCATTTCAGATGATGAATTTAAAATGAGACCATCATACTTGTGTGTTTTCTTAGGCCATCCTTACATTTGAATGCAAGAATAAGTTGGGTGCGTAATTGGGTTCAGCCAGGGTTGTTTTTTTGCCAAGTGTATAAATGAAAACAAAAAAGGTCATGGGAGTTAAGGGTGATTGCATAGGGTTGGCTATTACAATGTGGCAATGAATCTGAGGCAGAGGCATGAGACAATGACAGAGATGGTGGGGTTTTCTATGTAGAAGCAATAGTTAGTTCAATTCTACCTACGTAAAGAGATAAACACACTTCACTTTAACCCCCTATCTCCACACAGGGTCTTCAAGTCCTCTGCCCTCTGTTCAGAGGAATTTGCCCAGAGATTAATAGATGCATGTGGTCCACATTGATGAAGATTTGGCAAGGGTCCCTTTTATTATTTTCCCTGTTCTCTACAGTGATGGTCTTTACTGCTTTCTGTCCCTCCACTTCTTCTTTTCCAGTCTGAGTTCTCTTCTGTCTCTCCATTCCCATCTCTAGTCCCAATCTTTCAGTTTTTGAAAGAAGAAAACAAAATGCAATAAACATATGTGTGCATGTGTCATTATAGTAGAATGATTTATAATCCTTTGGGTATATACCCAGTGATGGAATTGCTGGGTCAAATGATATTTCTAGTTCTAGATCCTTGAGGAAATGCCACACTGTCTTCCACAATGGTTGAACTAATTTACACTCCCACCAACACTGTAAAAGCAGCACTGTTCACAATAGCAAAGACTTTGTACCAACCCAAATGTCCATCAGTGACAGATTGGATAAAGAAAATGTGGCACATATATACTGTGGAATAATATGCAGCCATAAAAAAGGAGGAGTTCATGTCCTTTTCAGGGACATGGATGACGCTGGAAACTATCATTCTCAGCAAAGTATCACAAGAACAGAAAACCAAACACCGCATGTTCTCACTCATAAGTAGGAGTTGAACAATGAGAACACATGGACATAGGGAGGGGAACATCACACACTGGGGCTTGTCAGCGGGTGGGGGCCTAGGGGAGGGACAGCATTAGGAGAAATAACTAATGTAGATGGCGAGGGTCGATGGGTGCAGCAAACCACCATGGCAAGTGTATACCTATGTAACAAATCTGCATGTTCTGCACATGTACCCCAGAAGTTAAAGTATAATAAAAAAATACATCCTCAACAAATACGCATTTAAAAATATTATGACTCTGTTTTTCTTCCTCCTTCTATTGTTATTCTTGTTCCTTGCCTTCCATGCCACTTCTTTCCTGAGATTTTAAATATTAAAATCATTAGGTGGGACATCTAGGTAGGCATCTGTGCTGGAAATATGGAGAAGGGGTAGTCATAGTGACTCAGAGAAGGGTGGCAAACCCTAAACAGAATGAGGAGGGTATTCACATGGAGGGCCACTGGTACCTCCCACATGAATTTCTGAAAAACTTACATTTCTAATAAATGTATCTTTGTTAATGAGATAGACATAAATTTATATATGTAGACAGAGATATCCTCTGTCAAGAACAATGCCCCGCCCAACATAAATCATTGACCACAAGTTTCCATAGATGGACTTACATAAACAGCACATATCACTAAGGAAATGTGTACTTAAAATGAAAATAGAAAGTATGGCAGTTTTCCAAAGATAGCAGTCCCCCCACCACTGACTGCTTAATGGACTATTAAATAATTCCAATCTTTACCACTGTCTCTCTAAGAACATCACAGGGACCTTAATTCATAAAACACAGCACATCTTAAATCCCTCTTTTTCTCTCCTCTCCAACTCTTGTCTTGGCCACAGCTGATGCTGAGCCTCACTCTCTCAACTCTTGCTCCTGCCCTTTCCCACCTTTCATGATGCCCCAGCTTGCTTGACTTCTGTTTTTTTGTTTGTTTGTTTGTTTGTTTGGCAAATTCAGATTCTCACATGATGGAAGAGTCAGAAAAGGTGAGCCAAGAAAGACCAAATAAATTCCCTATTTCTCTTTCCTGGGCTAGAAGAGATGCAGTGGCTATGTGTAGACTACAAACACTTATACTTTAACAAATATTGTCACACTGACACTTTTCCTTTTGGCCACACTAAATAGTGGTGCTCCCTTTACCAAGGAAAATCGATCCTTACCCTCAGCTAGGAAGGTAAGACTGGTTGTCTACTAGGTGAAATAAAGGAAGTCTCAAGACCTTCCTTAGGCCATACTAAACTGTTCTGCCAGGACCTGCTTAACTATTCTTAACTGTTCCTTAACCAATTAAATAATTCTTGCCTTTAATGTCTCTTGACCAACAGAGAAGGTTAACTTTGGTTCATATCCACCCAATGCTACTTCTCTTCTTTCCTTCCCCTCAAAACCCAAAACTAATATCAGCCATATGTTTCAGTAAGCTCTCCCCAATCCGAGACTCTCTGTGGACCTTAAATTAAAGTTTGGGATTTATATAAATGGCCCTAGACGCTGCCCTCTGGGGAACTTTAAGTGGTAGCCTACATGCTATCTGAAACAGAAGACCAACATCTATCTCTCTGGTTGCGTCTTGCCTCTGGAAGTTGGCAGCTGGAGCCCAGCATGACTTCACAGACAGATGGAGCTTTCTGCTGTGTCTTCAGAGGAAAATCCCAAGCAGAATCAAGAGAGTAGCCACAACAGCAGTTCCGTCTACTATAGGATGCTTCCTACTCAATCATAGCCAGGTGTGATTTTATATGATAGAAGCATCTCTTTCTTTTAAGCCCTTTGTTACAGAAAAGGAGACCAGTGTGGTTGTTTTCATCTTCAGGCACCCGTAAAAGGTGAATTTGAATCCAAATCAAATAGAAGAGATAATCCATGAATCTTACTATAGAGTTGGAATTTAACAATAATGTTAACACTTATTTACCACATGTTATGTACCTGACACTGTTCTAGTGCTTTGCATATATTTTAATTTTATTTAATACAAAACTCTATAAGGTAGAAACTACCATTATCTCTCTTTGAAAATGAGGAAACTGAAGGTCAACAAGTAACTGTCTAATGTATCTGGCACTACGTTTCAAGCCCAAATGCTTAACAGCTACATAAACTACCTGTCCCCTAGTATATGTAAGTGAGGCAAAGGGCTGAAAGGGATATATCTGTCCTCTCATTCAGTAGGAGTGAATGTGAAAAGAGAGAGGGAGCTAAAATCATGGCAGAAAGGACAAATTATAAGGGGAGGTGGTCCTGAATAGCCACTGAGTGATGACAGAGAGCAATATTGAAGAAAATGATGCTAAGACTAAGTAACATATAATCACAGATCCATACCTCCCAGGACATCCAGCAGATAATGAAAATGCAGGTTCCCCAGGCACCTTAAAAGATCCCAAGAGACAAAGGTTACACATAAGTCTTCTACCTCTTTGGAGAGACACAAGGGAATTTTAGCAGTGCTGTAGCCCCACACCTTCCTAATTAAATGTACTTGGGACAAGAGACAAATGTTCCAGGTCAAGAAACCAAATCAACATAGAAAGGATGTTCTGAAGCTATGTGCTGAGGACTTGGAGCCTGATGGTTTCTTGTACACAGGAAAGGGGAGGCATGGGCAGGCAGGAAAACACTTATCCTCAGATGTGTCAGCAGCAAACTTTTTACTGAAAGAAGTCCCCACTCAAGATAACACATAACTGAAAAATATTTAACCACCCTCTGATTCCAGTAAAATAGCTTGCCAGGAGCATTTTTTCAAATTGTATGCGTTTTTATGATTAAGTGGGGCGCTTGGCAGCAGTTCTAAGTGATTCCCAAGACTAAGCATAATTGCTTCTTCCTTCCATGCAAAAGCAGCCCTTTAATGCAGTCACCACCATATCCTTACAACTATATGACATCCCTCCATCTACCTTCGTCCCACACCAACAGGTCACAAAGGTCCAAGGAGAGCTGGCGACTGAGTCACATAAGCACTCAGAGTGACAATCCACTCTCCTCTAGATAAGCAACATCCATTCCTGTGCAGTCTGCCTTTTACTTGCTCCAGGTGAATTCAATGACACTTCTGAACTTAGGAAAGAAAACAGGACTGCATTCTTTATGGTAAAAATGACTTCAGGTTACCTCATCAGTTTCTTTCATACATACTGCTTCCATGTCTGAGATTGTTATTAAGCTACAGACTCTCAGCTCCAAACCCACCCCACTACACTCAACTTTGCGCTGCTGAGACTGGAACTCTGCAAACTCTACTTCACCTCTGCCAGCTGAGTTTCTTAGATGTGGCCACCAAGAGATGCTAGAGGGAGGAGACCAGAGGCTGGAGGAGAGAGAGGAGACTTCCTCTCCTGTTTTCTCACTGTCTGCAAGCATCATTCAGCACAGTTACTTCATCTCAGCCGCAGCAGTTGACTTCAGTAATAGTTGATTCTAGTTTCTGTTTTTTCCACGCTCCAGGAACCAATCATCTTTTGTCATCTCAGAGATAACAGGACCATAGCCACAAGATTCCCACTCTGAACTTCTCAATTCTAATAAGCTCAACCTGTCCCCTTTGTTCCTGAGCCCTGGGGGGCACAGCTGCTTCCTTCAGCTACTATTTCTGTATTGCCTCGATGTTCCCCTTTTTCTCCAATACCTGCTTATTCATATCTTTAAATTACCTGTTAAAATAACCATTGTCTATTTTCCTGACCAACCCTGCCTGATACAATATGTGAGTTAATTTCTTCTGTCCTGTAATTTATCTAAACATATAAAAAGAAACCAAAATTTGTCACCTCGTGCAGCTTCAATAATAGGAGACTGTTTTAAGTTTTGAGCAAATGCATCCTCCCCTTTGTTGACAAGGGCAGAAAACACAGGTCATAAACCTACTTTTCATTTGTTCTTTTCCTGTTGTTGTCTGTTAATGATGAATGTTTGGAAATCAAATTTTTAATGCTACAAATTTTATTGGTCAAAATTACTTGTTTCTTATAAAGGAGAACTAATTCAATCTTGAGCAAGAAAACAGAGCTGTGAAAATTTTCGAAGTTCCTGCATGACTTTCCTCTGGCTGTACACTTCTTTGTCTACATTATGACAAACCTGGTGGTTTAAAACAATAGAAGTGTATTCTCTAATAGATCTGGAGGCCAGCCATCTGAAATCAATGTGTCAGCAAGGCTGTGTTACCACTGAAGGCTCTAGGGGAGAATTCCTTGCTTCTTCCAGCTTCTGGTGGCTCTGCCACTCCTTGACTTGTACCCACATCAATCCAATCTCTGCCTATGAGATCTTATCACCTCCTCCTCTTTATGTGTCTTCTCCTCTGTGTCTTTCTCTAAAAACCCCTCTGCTTTTCTCTTATAAGGATACATGTGATTGTATGTAAGACCCACCCAGATAATCCAGAGTAGCTCCTCCTCTCAAGATCCTTAATTTAATCAGTTACTGTATTATACAAGGTAATATTCACAGGTTTTAGGAATAAGGACACGGACAAATTTTGTGGGAGTCACCATTTTTAGCCCACCATTGTCCACCCTCAATGACCCCTTTACTTTTTCCATTTTCTTCCTTTGGAAATGGGAATGTTTTGTAACTGTTACATTATGTCTGACTCATTACTGTATTTTGGAAACAACTTGCTTTCTAGTTTCACAGGTCCACAATTGGAGACAATGTCCCAAGATGGATCATGCTTAGATTCTCACCTATACCTTATTTACATGATCTAGATGATGAGACTTGGGACATTTTAAGCAATGATATTTAAATGAGATTTTCAAATTTAGAGCTTGTGCTATAATGGTTTGAGGTTTTGAGGGATGTATTTCGCATATAGGATGAACATAATTTTTGGAGGGCCAAAGGATGGAAAGTGGTATACTAAATGCTGTCCTTCAAAAAGATATGTCCATATCTTACTCCCTAGAACCTGTGAATACTACCTCATATGGTAGAGGTGTGATTATGGATCTTGAGTTAAAGAACTAATGTTAGATTATCCAGGTGAATATGAAATGCAATCACAGTATATTTATATAAGAAAGGCAGAGGGATTTTGAGATAGGCATGCAGAGGAGAAATCACACAAAGAAGTAGCAGCAATATAATCATGAAGGCAGAGACTGGGTACATGAGGCTTCAGACCAAGGTACACCAAAGAATATCAATTGCCACTAGAAGCTGAAAAAGGCAAGAAGCAGATTATCACCTGGAGCCTGCACAGGGAGCACAGCCATGTCAACAACTTGGCTTCAGACTTCTGGTCTCCAGAACTGTGGGAGAACACACCATTTTTTTGGTCTATCTTATTTTATTGTGGTGAGAACAATGAGCAAGAGATCTACCTTCCCAAACATTTTTAACATACAGTACATTATTGTTGACAATAGGCACAACATTTTACAAAAGATCACTAGAACTTACCCATTTTGCTTGACAAACTTTATGATGGTTGATTAGTAACTCTCCACTTCTACCTTGCCCCAACCCCTGGTAACCATTATTGCACTCTTTGATTTTATGAATTTGGATATTTTAAATACCTCATATAGTTGAAATTATGCAGTATTTGTCTTTATGTGACCACCTTATTTTACTTAGCATAATGTGCTCAAGTTCATCCATACTGCAAAATTTCCTCCTTTTACAGGGCTAAGTAGTATCCCATAATATGTATATACTACATTTTCTTTATTAATTTATCAATCAATGGGCATTCAGGTTGTTTCCACTTCTGAGGTATTGTAAATACTGCTGCAATGAACATAAGAGTGTTAGTATCTCTTCAAGATCTTTATTTAAATTCTATTGGATAAATACCGAGAAGTAAGCTTGCTTAGTCATACAGTAGATCTATGTTTAAGTTTGAGGAACCTCCATACTGTTTCCAAATTAACTGTACCACTTTGCATTCCCAGAGTACAGGGGTTCCAATTTCTCCACATCCTTGCCAACACTTGTTTTTAAAAAAATAATAATAATAACCATTCCAGCATGTCTTCTTTGGAAAAATGTCACTAAACTCCTTAGAACATTTTTTAATTGGATTTTAGGGGGGGTTTTTTGATATTAAGTTATATGAATTCCCTAAATATTTTGGGGATTAAACACTTAGATGATTTGCAAATATTTGCTCCCATTCCATAAATTGCCTTTTCATTCTCTGGATTGTTTCCATTCCTGTGTAAATTTCATGTAGTCCCACATGTTTATTTTTGTTTTTGTTGCCTGTACTTGAGGTGTCATATACATAAAATCATTACCAAGACCAATATCATGAATATTTCCACCTGTGTTTTCTTCTAGTTGTTTTAAACTTTCAGGTCTTCAAGTCTTTTGTCCTTTTTTGAGCTGATTCTTATTTATGGTATAAGATAAGGATCCAACTTTATTATCTTGTATGTAGATATTCCGTTTTCGCAAAACCACTTACTCATAAAACCATCATTTTCCTATTGTATACTCTAGGCATTTTTATCAAAAATCAGTTGACCTTATAGGCATACCTCATTTTATTATACTTCACTTTATTGTACTTTACAGATATTGTGTTTTTTTACAAATGAAACTTTGTGGCAACCCTGTTTCCGGCAAGTCTATTGGCACCATTTTTCCAACAGCATATGCTCACTCATGTCTCTGGGTCACATGCCGGTAATTTTAACAATATTTCAAACTTTTTCATTATTATTATATCTATTATGGTAATCCATAATCATTGATCTTTGATGTTACTAGTGTAGTTGTTTTGGGGTATTATGATCTACGCCCATGTAAGACAGAGAAGTTAATCAATGAATGTTGCATGTATTCTGACAGTTCCATGGACTGGCCATTGCCCTATCTCTCTGTCTCCTCAGATCTCCCTATTCCCTGAGACACAACAATACTGAAATTAGGTCAATTAATAATGATATGATCACCTCTAAGTATTCAAATGAAAGGAAGAGTCGCATATCTCTCACTTGAAAACAAAAGCTAGAGATTATAAAGCTTAGTGAGGAAGGCATGTCATCTAAAACAGGGACAATTTTGCTTCTAATTTGCATGTCTTTTATTTATTTCTCTTGCCTCATTGCTCTAGTTAGGACTTCCAGTACTGTATGTATAGAAGTAACAAGAGTAGGTATTCTTGCCTTTTTCCTGATCTTAGAGGAAAAGTTTTCAACGTTTTCCCATTAAGTGTGATGTTAGATGAGTGTTTGTTATATTTGGCCTTAATGATGTTAAGGTAATTTCCTTCTATTACTAGTTTGTTGAGAGTTTTTATCATAAATGTTTGTTGAGATTTGTCAAACACTTTATCTTCACCTATTTAGATGATCATGTGATTTTTATCCTTTATTTTATTAAAATAGTTTATCGCATTAATTGTGTTGAACCATACTTGCATCCCTGAAATAAAGACCCCTTGGTCATGGTGTAAGATCTTTTAAAAATGCTATTGAATTCAGTTTGCTATGCTTTGCTCTGATCTATGATTCCCTTCCTTCTGCCAGCTTTGAGCTTTGTAGCTTGCTAGTGTTCAGTGGAGAACTTTTGCATGTATATTTATCATGGTTACTAACTTGTAGTTTTCTTGATACCAAAAGGTATCAGTGTGATGCTGATGAAACAAACTTGGAAATATTTCCTTCCCTTCGATATTTTGGAAGGATTTGAAAAGTATTGTTATTAGTTTGTCTTTAAATGCTTAGTAGAATTAAACAGTTAAGCTATCAGATCCACAGCTTTTGTTTGGAAGTTTTTTATCACTGATAACAACTCCATACTAGTTATGTCTATTCAGACTATTTCTTTTTGATTTAGTCTTCATAAGTTGTATGTTGGTAAAAAATTATCCATTTATTCTAGGTTATTCAGTTTGTTAGCATAAACGTATATGCTATAATTATTCGTAAAAGATTTTATAATTATTTTTATTTTGTGGCATCAGTTGTGATGTTCATTTTTATTTCTGATTTTATTTGTCCTCATTTTTTAGTCTAGCTAACAATATGTCAATTTTATATTTTCAGAATACCAACTCTTAGCTTTGCTGATTTTTTTCTATTATTTGTCTATTTCAGTCATTCCTACTCTAATCTTTATTTTCTCTTTCTTGCTAACTTTAGGTTTAGCTTGGTTTTCATTAGTCTAGTTCCCTAAAGTGTAAAGTTTAGCTCTTTAAGATCTTTCTTGATTTTTAATGTAGGCATTTATTGCTATGAAAGTCTCTCTTAATATTGCTTTGCTGCATATCATAAATTTTGGTATGCTGTATTTTTATTTTCATTTGTCTCAAAGTATTTCCTAATTTCCTCTTAAGGTTTTTCTTTAACCCAATGATTATTTAAGAGTGTGTTCTTTAATTTCCACTTGTGTAAATTTTCTAGTTTCCTTTTTGTTACTGATTTTAAGTTTCATTTCATTGTGGTCAGAAAACATACTTGGTATGATTTTAACCTTCTTAACTTTGTTAAGATTTGTTTAGTGACCTAACTCATAATCCTGGAGAAAAGTCCATGTATACTTGAGAAGAATATGTATTTTGCTATTGTTGGGTGAAATGTCCTATATATCTGTATATATGTAGTGTTATTCCAGTCCTGTTTCCTTATTGATCTTCCATCAGGATGTTCTGTCCATCATTGAAAGTAAGGTATTGATTTACTACTGTTATTGCTTGTTACTTCTACCACCAGTTCTACCAATATTGGCTTTATATATTTAAGTGCTTTTCTGTTTAATGCATATATATGTGTGTGTGTGTATATATATACATATATAAATATGTGTGTGTACACACACACACACATATATTTATAATTGTTAGATCTTTCTGGTAGAGTGACCTTTTTATTATTAGTCATTTTAAAAATTCCTACTGTCTGTTGTTACAGTTCTAGACATAATTCTATCTTGTCTAAGAATAGCCACCCTTGCTCTCTTTCGGTTACCATTTGCATAGAATATCTTTTTCCATTCCTTCACATTAAGTGAAGTAATGAATAATGAAATTGAAGCCATAATAAAAAATTTTCCATCAAAAAAATAAAAATAAAAAAGCCTAAGACCTAATGGCTTGAGAGTTGATTTCTACTATCATTTAAAGAAGAACAATACCAATTGTACTTAAACTCCTTACAAAATTAAAGGGGAGGGAATCCTTCCAAATTCATTCTACAAGGCCAGCATTACCCTGATACTAAAACCAGACAAGGACACACAAAGCAAAATACATGCCAATATCACTGATGAACATAGATGCAAATATTATCAACAAAATACTAGCAAAGCAAATACAACAGTACAATAAAAACATCACACACCATGATCAAGTGGAATTCATCCCTGGGAGGCAAGGATGGTTTCAGATATACAAATCAATAAATGTGATACATCACATTAATAAAATAAAGAACAAAAATTATATGAGTATTTCAACAGATGGCAAAAAAGGCATTTGATAAAATTCACCATCCCTACGTGCAAAATACCCTCAACAAACTGGGAATAGAAGGAAAATACCTCAAAATAGAAGAATCAAATATCATGCAGCCACAGATGACATCATAGTCAATGGGGAACAATTTAAACTCTTTCCTCTAAGATCTGGAAAAAGATAAAGATGCCCACTTTCACCACTTTTATTCAACAAATACTGGAAGTCCTGGTCACAGCAATTAGCTAAGGGAAAGAAATAAAGGGCTTCAAAACTGGAAAGAAAGAAGAAAAATTATCCTGATTTGTAGAATGTGATGTTATATTTAGAGAAATCGAAATACTATTAAAAACCTGTTATAACTGATAAACAAATTCGGTAAAGTTGCAGGATATAAAATCAATATACAAAACTCAGTAGCATTTGTATACACCAAGAGCAAACAATCTGAAAAGAAATCAAGAAAGCAATTGCATTTGCGATAGCTACAAAGGTTATAAAATACTTAGAAATCAATTTAACCAAAGAAGTGAAAGATCTATATAAGAAAAATGATTAAAAAATTGATGACAGATATCAAAAGATCACACAAAAAAGTGAAAAGATATTCCATACTCATGAATTGTAAGAATTAACATTGTGAAAATGGCAATACTACTAAAAGTAATTTATAGATTCAATGCAATTTGTATCAAAATACCAATGACATTTTTCACAGAAATATAAAACAATCCTAAAATTTATGTGGACCTACAAAAGACCCCAAATAGTCCTGATCAAAAAGAAAAAACCTGGAGCCACCACATTACGCAACTTCAAATATGACTGCAAAGCTATAGTAACAAAATCAGCATGTTATTGGCATAAAAACAGACATGTAGATCAATGTAGAAGTATTGAGAACCCAGATATTAATCCCTATATTTACAGCTAACTGCTTTGACAAAGGCACCAAGAACATAGAATATGGAAAGAACAGTCTCTTCAATAAATTGTACTGAAAAAACTGGATAAACACATGCAGAAGAATGAAACCAGACCCCAATGTTTTGCCATACACAAAAATCAAATCAAAATGAACTAAAACCTTCAACCTTAGACCTGGAATTATGAAAGCCTAGAGGTAAAAATAATTAGGTAAATGATCCAGGATGTTGGTCTGGGCAAATATTTTTTGTGTAAGACCTCAAAAGCACAGACAGCCAAAGCAAAAACTGACTTATGGGATTACATCAAGCTAAAACGCTTCTGCACGGCAAAGGAAATAATCAACAAAGTGAAGAGACAACCAGCAGAATGGGGAAAAATATTTACAAACTATTCAACTGACTAAGGATTAATACAGAGTATATAAGGAGCTCAAACAACTCAATAGCAATAAAAACAACCCAATTAAAAAGTGGGCAAAGGACCTGGATAGACATTTCTCAAAAGAATGCATATAAATGGCCAACATTATATGAAAAAACCTCAATACAACTGATCATCAGAGAAATGCAACTCAAAAATGCAACTTAACTGCAGTGAGATGATATCTCATTGTCTTGTATCTTTTTGTCTTATAGCAAAAAGACAGGGAAAATGAATGCTGGTGAAGATGTGGAGAAAGGGGAATCCTTGCACAATGTTGATGGAAATGTCAATTAGCACAGCCACTATGGAAAACGTATGCATGTTTCTCAAGAAACTAAAAATTGGGGGTGGGGGATTAAGCCAAGATGTCTGGATAGAGGCAGCTCCATTCTGCAGCTCCCACCAAGAGGGACAAAAACTACAAGTGAACTCTGCATCTTCAATTGAGGTACCGAAGTTCTCTTATTGGGATTGACTAGGTGGTTGGCATGACCCATGGAGAGCAAGCAAAAACAGGGTGGAACATGAGATTTGGGAGGGGCCAGGGGTGGAACGATATGGGTTGTCTGTGTTCCCACGCAAATCTCATCTTGAATTGTAGTCCCCATAATTCCCATGTGTCGTGGAAGGGACCTTGTGGGAGGTAATTGAATCATGCTGGTGGTTACCCTCATGCTATTCTTGTGATAGTGAGTAAGTTTCATGAGATCTGATGGTTTTATAAAGGGGAGTTATACCACACAGGTTTTCTTTTGTCTGCTGCCATGTAAGAGATGCCTTTTTCCTGCTGCCATGATTGTGAAGCCTCTACAGCCATGTGGAATTGTGAGTCCATTAGGCCTCTTTTTCTTTATAAATTATCCAATCTTGAGTATGTCTTGATCAGTACCATGAAAACGGACTAATACAGTGATGCTTATCCCAATGCTTCTGATATGATCTTTACATATCATATGAATGTATCAAATTATACATACCCCAAGATATGTCTGTTATATATCAATATTTCTGATACACAAAATTAACTTTCAAAAAATTAACAATAAAGTAACAAACTTAAAGACAGCATATAGTTTGGGCTATTTTTTAATCCATTTCTAATCCTTTTTTTAAATCCATTCAGTCACCCTATGTCTGAATGGAGAGTTTAATTTATTTACTGTATTGGTTTGTTTTCACGCTGCTGATAAAGACATACCCAAAACTGGGAACAAAAGAGGTTTAATTCAACTTACAGTTCCACATGGCTGGGGAGGCCTCAGAATCATGGTGGAAAGTGAAAGGCACTTCTTACATGGCAGCAGCAAGAGAAAAAGGAGGAGGAAGCAAAAGTGGAAACCCCTGATAAAACCATCGGATCTCATGAGACGTATTCACTATAATGAAAATAGCATGGGAAAGACCAGCCCCTATGATTCAATTATGTTCCCATGGGTCCCTCCTACAACACGTGGGAATTCTGGGAGATAAAATTCAAGTTGAGATGTGGGTCGGGACACAGCCAAATCATATCATTCCACTCCTATTCCCTCCAAATCTCATGTCCTCATTATTTCAAATCCAATCATGCCTTCCCAACAGTCAAAGTCTTAAATCATTTCAGCATTAACCCAAAAGTCCATAGTCCAAAGTCTCATCTGAGACAAGGCAAGTCCCTTCCATCTATGAGCCTGTAAAATCAAAAGAAAGCTAGTTACTTCCTAGATATACTGGGGCATGGGTATCAGGTAAATAAAGCCATTCCAAATGGGAGAAATTGGCCAAAACAAAGGGACTACATGGCCCATGCAAGTCAAAAATCCGGTGGGGTGGTCAAATTTTAAAGCTCCAAAATGATCTCCTTTGACTCCAGGTCTCACATCCAGGTCACGCTGATACAAAAGGTGGGTTCCCATGGTACTGGGCAGCTCCATTCCTGCGGTTTGCAGGGTACAGCCTCCCTCCTGGCTGCTTTCACTGGCATTGAGTGTCTGTGGCTTTTCCAGGCACAGGGTGCAAGTGTCAGTGGCTCTATCATTCTGGGGTCTGGAGGACAATCACTGTCTTCTCACAGCTCCACTAGGCAGTGCCCCATAGACTCTGTTTGGGGTCTCCGATCCCACATTTCCCCACTTCTGCACTGCCCTAACAGAGGTTCTCCATGAGGGCCCCAGCAAACTTTTGCCTGGGTGTCCAGGCGTTTCTGTGTATCTTCTGAAATCTAAGTGAGGTTCCCAAACCTCAATTCTTGACTTCTGTGCACCCACAAGCTCAACACCACGTGGAAGCTGCCAAGGCTTGGGGTTTCTACCCTCTAAAGCCACAGCCCGAGCTCTATGTTGGCACCTTTCAGCTGCAGCTGAAACAGCTGTGACACAGGGCACCAAGTCCCTAGGCTGCACATAGCATGGAGATCATGGGCCTGTCCCACTAAACCACATTTTCCTCCTAGGCCTCCAAGCTTGTGATGGCAGGGACTGCTGTGAAGGTCTCTGAGGTGGCCTGGAGACATTTTCCGCATGGTCTTGGGGATTAACATTAGGCTCCTTGCAACTTATGGAATTTTCTGTAGCCAGCCTGAACTTCTCCTCAAAAAAATTGGTTTTTATTTTCTGCTTCATCATCAGGCTGCAGATTTTCTGAACTTTTATGCTCTGTTTCCCTTTTAAAATGGAATGCTTTTAATGGCACCCAAGTCACCTTTTGAATGTTTTGCTGCTTAGAAATTTCTTCCATCAGATAATCTAAATCATCTCTCTCAAGTTGAAGGTTCCATAGATCTCTAGGGCAGGGGCAAAATGCCACCAGTCCCTTTGCTAAAACATAAAAAGAGTCACCTTTGCTCCAGTTCCCAACAAGTTCCTCATCTCCATCTGAGACCACCTCAGCCTGCCAACTTATTGTTCATATGAGTATCAGCATTTTTGTAAAAGCCATTCAACAATTCTCTAGAAGGTTCCAAACTTTCCCACATGTTCCTGTCTTGTTCTGAGCCCTCCAAACTGTTCCCACCTCTCCCTTTTACCCAGTTCCAAGTCACTTCCACGTTTTTGGGTATCTTTTCAGCAATGCCCCACTCTACTGGTACCAATTTCCTGTATTAGTTCATTTTCATGCTGCTGATAAAGACATACCCAAAACTGAGAACAAAAAGAGTTTTAATTAGACTTACAGTTCCACATAGCTGGGGAGGCCTCAAAATCATGGTGGAAGGTGAAAGGCACTTTTTACATGGCAACAGGAAGAGAAAAATGATGAAGCAAAAGCAGAAACTCCTGATAAACCCATCAGATATTGTGAGACTTATTCACTGTCACAAGAATAGCATGGGAAAGACCAGCCCCACGATTCAATTATGTCCCCCTGGTCCCTCCCACAACACACGGGAATTCTGGGGGATGCAATTCGAGATTTGGGTGGGGACACAGCCAAATGACATCATTTACATTTAAAGTAATTACTGTTAGGGAAGGATTTGCTATTGCCACTTTATTCATTGTTTTCTACTGGTCTTATAGTTCTTTTACTGTATTTTCCTTTCCTATTGCTTTCCTTTGTGTTTTGTTCATTTTTTGTATTAGTACACTTTGATCCTTTTCTCTTTTGACTTTGTATAACTTTGTAGGTATAACATCTCTCAGTATGAATTTGAGTTCATCAAATTTGGTATCTTCTAGGCTTCCTAGATGTGAATGATCATTTCTTTCCCCAGATTTGGAAAGTTTTCACCCATTATTTCTCCGAATAAGCTTTATGGCTCTTTCTCTTTCTTCTCCTAGTACTCCCATAATGCGCATATTGCTCCTAATCATGATGTCCCATAATTCCTCTCTGCTTTCTTCACTTTTTCATCTTTTTGTTTTTCTACTGAATTATTTTTAGTGACCTTTCAATTCACTCATCCTTTCTTCTGATGAATCTAGTCTGCTATTGAATCCCTCTAGTAAATTCTTAGTTGAGTTATTGTGCTCTTCAGCTCCATGATTTCTGTTTGGTACTTTTAATATTTTCTATCTCTTTGTTGAAATTCTTACTTTATACATGCATCGTTCTTTTGACCTCAGTGAGCATCTTTATAAGAGTTATTTTTAATTCTCTGTCTGTAAATTATGTACCTCATTTTCATTAGGTTTTTTTGTTTGAAACATCTTTGCCTGGTTTTTCATTTTTCTTGACTCTCTGTGTTGATGTCTGTACATTACACAAAGCAGGCACTCCTCTGTCTTCACAAACTGACCTGTACAGGAAAAGACCTTCACCAATCATCCTAGCCAGGGATTCTGAGATCGTCTATTAACTGGTTTCTTCTCAAGGAAGAAGCAGGCAGCTGTGGTTTCTGATCACTTCCTCTGTGCTGAGCTGGGGTGGGGAGCTTTGGCACCTACCAATCCAAGTCACCATGTCCATTCTTTCTCAGGCAGCTAGACTGTACTGGATCTGTCAGAGCTTCAAGACTGGCGAGGCAGGTACTAGTTCTTTGGGCAGCTCTGGAAATTGGGCATTGAAGTACATGTCAACTCTCTCCCTAACAGGGAAAACCGAGAGCTGGGGTTTTTTTTGTTTTGTTTTTTCCATCTATTTGCTCTGTGCTTAACTGAGAGGAGGATCAATGTCATCTACTAATTCTGTTCTCCTCCAGGTGGCTAGACTATTCTGGACCCTTCAGATAATCCAAGAGGCCCCTGAGAAAATCTGGGGTACTAGACACATGAAACAACACCTTCCCGGCTCTGGGTGAAGCTGCGAGCTAGCGTACCTTTTCTTCGTCATGTAGTGCTGTGCTAGGGGTAGGGTTTCTGGTGAAAGGGTATCCTAAATCTTCCCACCAGCTTTGTTAAGTCTGGTTTCATTTTTGGTTTTCAGGATGCGGGAGCTTTTCTGGTTTCTCACAAAGGGAATTTGTCCATGAGTTGCTGCTGAATTGATGTGTTCATGAAGTGTTGTTGTGAGGGAGGAAGGGGCCAGGACTTTCTATTTCACTATATTGCTGATGTCATTTTATTTTCTATTGTTTTAAGCCACAAAGTTTGTGATAATTTGTTATGGCAGCTTTAAGAAACTAATATACAGTTCGCAAAAGATAACAAAATAATACAATTGCAAAAAGTTAAAATAAAACCAGATTTGAAAAAAAGATTACCAGCCACAGGACATATGTTCTCATCTTCGGATGCGGCGGGGAGGATGAGAGTAGATATAGATTCATTTGTACTATTTCAAAATAATTTCTAAAGTACAAAAGTTAGTGCTATTCATTGAGATTTTTAACTGTTGATATTACACGAGAGTTTCAAGAATCAAAAAGCTTTAAAAATGAATGCATCATTAAGTGTATATAACTCATCAATTCCTTTTAATGATATTCAGTTTCCCCCAAACACAACCTGCAGGCACACTGAAATTCACTTAGGTGATGTTTCTAAACATTATGGAACGTCAACCTCTAGCAATTCAAATCTGCCCAATTGTATTTCCTTTTCACTACTGATAAGTTTTCAAACTGAAACCTTTCAAACCACACATCTTGGTTACAAAATAAATTTTTAAAAATTAGAATATGGTTGTTTCCATACTAAAAGAAATGAAAAAGATTCTAGTATTTATTTTATTGTACAACAGTTTTAAGCCTTCTAAAGCTCTTTTGTATTTCTTGCATTCATCAAGCACATGAAAAAAGTAATTGTCCTAAAAGTAGAGAAAAAAATGTGAAAGAAGTTGCCATTCACTTTACAGCATCTTGCAAGCTATAAACTCATGTATTTAAAAAATTATTTAAAGAATCTAGATATTACTATACTGAGTTAGATCTAGAAATTACATAACCCAGTTTTCTGCCTTTCATAAGTCTCAAGGGATGTTCTTGCTACCCCCAACTTTGAATCTCTCTGACATTTCAGAAACTTCTTGTTTTCCCCAATCCATTATATCTGTCAACTGAAGCACTAAATACCCTAACATTTTTAGTGCTGAAAACCACAAATATAACATCTGATAAGAATGAATTCATACTGAGAAAAATTTTTATGAAATGACAATAGTTCATGAATTATACTTTAAGAGTAAGAAGTTTTTGACTCTCAGGGTTGATAATAACTAGAAGTTGTGAGAGACCTTCCTGGTTGTACTACCACCAGACCTCAGATATATGGTACTCTGGGGTCATGATCCTTCTTCCCAAGATTTTCAGTCTCACCCAGGTTCCTATAATATCACCTTTGTTGGCTTTCAGTACTAGAAGTTACCATAGTCTATGTATTTCTTTATACATTCATCTGTCTTGAGAATAAGCTTCTGGAGATTGCGAATTCTGTCCTTTTCACTGCTGAATGTCTAATGCTTTAAAGCATGCCTACACATAGTAGTTTCTCAATGAAGCCTTTACAGTTGATGAATTGACTAAAATATTCAGTAGAGTGTTTCTTAACATGGAAATCATGGACCAAAAAGAAACTGACAGGAGAGTTATAGGAAAATCTCAAAGAAACAATGAAAATCTGAATTGTATGCAGATAGTGGGCAGCAAGCTACATGATAAATGAAGTGAGATACAGTTCAGAGAATACTTTGAATCCAGAAAATTACAATCTTGGTAGAGTAGAAAAAGTTGAATGAAAGAGCACCATGGAGCCCTTAGAGTTTCATAAGGAGTCTGAGAGCCACTTACATTTTAAAAATTAAAAGGTCCATACTAAAATATCTTCATGTACCAATTTATTTTCTTTATACAACTACAAAATTTGTAGGGTTTATGGAGCACAGCAAAGTGCTTCTATCAATGCAACTTGACAGATGAGGAAACCAAAGGCTTAGAGAAGGTGAATAACTGCCCAAAGTCACAAAACTAGTAAGTGTAAGAATTGAGCTCTGGACTCAGAAGATGTCAGTTAGGAAGGTTATGATCTCAAAGATACTCCATGGTCAATTTTGACTCTAGTGTTCAATACAGTCAATATGGTTTAAAAAAAAAACCATCTCACCTCTCCCTTCACATGAATTTGGGTCTGGGCACATTGTCAATTACTATAATTCCCATATTATTGCTCATAATTTTTCTTGCCCATAAAGAGGACCTCAAAGCACTTTTAGTAATTGTGACTGATCAAATTGTTACTATTTATACTTGCTGTTCAACTACAAATCAGTTCAATATAATTACCTATATCTTTGTTGGATTGTTGAGAAATTGCCTTATTCATTGTTGAAGACTATCTTCCAACTTGGTAATTTCTAAATCAAGCAGTGTCCTTTCTTCATGTTGCGGCATAACTCTTAGTTTTTGAAGGACCAGAAGAAGAAAGGGAAATTTTATCCCACTATATAAAAACCAAAACAAATCAAAAAATAAACTAAATAAGAAAAGCTATGGGAGAAATGGATATACAAAATAAACTGTAGAAGGAGGCAAAAACTTATTTTAGGGCATACAGCAAATAATAGCTAACGAGGGTAGACTATGCTTTAATTAGATACATCAAAACACAGCCTTAGATTCTCTCCATCTAACTTACCCTCAAGACCTTTAACCTGTTCTTCTAAGTCACCACCTCATAGGCCAACTCTAAAACCAGCAGAGCTGTGTGGTTCAACCAATTCCAACTGAGAAAGCCTGAAATCCTTGTCTCTTCCCACTACTTTTTGACTCAGATGAAGTACCCAGCTACAAGTCATGGGAATTGGCTTCTTCAGTTGTGTCACTAAGCTGCACAACTTAGTGACAACCACAAAGTGCAGGAGTGTCAACTCCTCATAGTGTTTACTCTGATTATTTAGTGACTGTAGATGGGAGGGAACCTGTAGATAAGTTGCTTTGCATTCCCCCCTTACAAGAACCATCTGGGGGCAAGGTGCTTTTAAACAATCTGACAGAAAGCCTCTTGCATGGCTGGAAAATTGCCTGTGTTTCTTTGTGAAGCCAAGCATAGTTCAATGACGCACCATCTTATGTTTGCTGTCTTCCTCTTTACAACTTAACTTTTTGCTCACTCTCAGAGCCCTGGAATTAGATTTACCAATAAAGCATTAGCACCTCAGCTTTGCCTCAGGCTCTGTTTTCCAAAGACCCTAGAAAAAGTCTTACGTACTATCTGAAAGCTCTCAGTGCACAAGGTAGAAAATGGGGCTATATAATGAGCTTCTAATTAGTAGAAAAGACAAACACTTTGATGATAAACAGAGATTATGTTGCTTATTCATGAAGAGTTAGTCTAGCACAATTTCGTGCCCAATATATAAGTCAACTACAAATGCCCATCAACATTAGCATTTTAGCAGTTTAGCATGGTGGGGAAAAAGTCTCTGTCTACATAATGATGTGTTCCCCATCTTTCAGAAGAAAACACAGTTACGAGTGCATTTTTGAGGAATAATTTTTTCAGAAAAAAATAATGCACCTAATCATCCAAGGTACCTATAAAAATTTAATTACAACTATCAAATAAAATGCAAGGAAATAGCAACAGAAACTACTAAACATGTCTTCAATCCACCAGCCTCCAGAAAACCCTGGACTGTATCCAGCTGCCTCTTGTTGTCTAGTTACCACTCTTCAAACTGAGAATAAGCAGCTGAATTTCAAAACAGAATTATGCAAGTTTATTTGATTTCCTCTGCTTGCCTCTCATGAAAAGACATAAAAATTAAAATGGATTGGTAGAGATGGAGGAGCTTTCAGGTGAACACAAAATACTGCCATCAATCTCATTGTTTCAAGGAACAGTGGGCATGGTGGCACAATCAGGCTGAACAGAGAAAAGCATTTCAGCTGTGGCCACCATGAAAAATGAGATACCACCGAACAAGGCAGCAATTTCACACAAGCAAGTTAATGTACTTCCTTTTTTAAAAAGCTCCAGGGAAATCTGAAATTGCAAGTAAAGGGATTAAGAGAAGAGATGCTAAGAGAAACCCTTGGCTTTTCTCTAAACCACTACATAATTTCACAGAACAAACTCTTCAAGTCATGAGGATTACAATTTCCTGTTGTAACAGTCATTTCAATAAAAGGTTTGCTGATTACTTTGAAAAGTTAAAAAAAATAAAGTAAAAAAACAAGGAAGTTAAAACTGATTGCTCCCATGACATGGACTGCTTATTGAGTTTTAACGTCTTTCTCTTCTATAGGTTTCAGGCGGAATTAGTCAAAACCAAACGTGGATTAACAGCATAAGAGGTAAATAAGTACACATCTTGAAAAATTAGAAGGCACAGTCAGTATATCTCCCCTGAGATGTGTCTCTCTGAGTTAGGAGTCAGAGTCTTTCCTATTAGCAGAGTATGTTAGTATTGTTAATATAAGGTAAGACTAATAAGTAAATAAACTGTCAAAATACTGGGGAGGGGGGGAAGAAGCTTGGTAGCTACACAATTCTGCTTATTTTTGTTGGTATTTGACAGCACCAACCTCCCTAGTTCTATATTCGACTTTTTGTTATGGGTTTGTGGGATCTTTGTCTTTAAGACTGCTCCTTCCACCTTGCTTTCACTTACTCTAATCAGACAACATATCTGTGGATTTCTCAACTCTTAGGATAAAATTATTCTTAATAGGCTTCATTCATCCCTCTTCTCATCTCATGGTCATAATAGCAATGGAATAAATGCCAGGATCTGTAAGAATTTCCAAGCATTTAGGGGAGATGATCTTGCAAAGATAACATTGTTCTCAGATCTTTCTCTTGCTTCATCAAAACAAAGACTTTGCTTCCTTTTTCTTTGAGATCCTGCCCCATTTCCAGTTACAATGTATTATCATAAATGAGAGAAACTAATTTTTGTATAATTTTAGCTAACATCTTTTCCAGAAAAAAAGTTTAATAACTTATAAAGTAAACATTTTAGTCACCATGGAATGCAAAGAGGGAGGAAATTTTTGGCCAGGGACCCCTTCTATTCTCCAATTATAAAACATGGAAGGTTGCCTGGCTAACCTATGCACAGTGACAGTCCGAGGTTAGAGAAAGATTAATTAATCGTATGAGCAAATAAAACAGTAATTTAAGCAGCCAGGTAATGGATTTCTGGGGTCAGATCCTGGACCTCAAGTATCCACACAATTACAAAAGCAAATGACTATATATTTATTGCACAGCTGCATTTATTGCCAAGGTTGTTATACATAAATAGATTTCAATACTTATTTTTTCTCACTCGAATTGCCATCACATTGCTAAATAGCAAGAACATTCAGACCAGAAAATTGAGTTATTTTTTATAAGGAAAGTTAAGTGGACAGCAGCTGCAGGATTATTATATTCCCTTGATTTATTTTTTATTTACAGATGCACATTTTCATTAGCTGGGATTTGAACAGAATGGATTTTTACAACAACAAAAGAAAAAGCAACCCAATTCGGGCTTTTATACACAGATGGACTTCTCTCTGTCTCCTTGGACAGTTTTGAGTGTATCTTCTTCCAACACAGCCCAGATGCATCTATTTGAAAATGTTCAGCTCCCAGCCTTGAGGTGGAGGGCATAATTTCCCTCCCCAGTCTGCAGAGCAAATCTCAGATATAATGTGTTTTCTGTATGGATGTAAGGAAGTCCCAGAGAGGTATGCTGGAAATGCACACAAAATGTTTCCCTTTCTTCCCATTATAAATTAAGGCATTTCATGCCTCTGTGATTATTTTCTCAGTTACATATCTATATTTGCTACAATGCTTTTCTAGATGGTTTCAGGCTGTACAACTTCCTCTTGCCTTAGAAAACAATCAAATTTGTGTTGCCAGTGTCCCAGACTAAGTTTCATTTGTTCACAGTTGTTAGACTATCCTCTAATGCTCTCAAATGTTTCTTGTTTTAGACTTCTAATCACATTGGTTATAAATAAGCACACATTCTGAAGAGTCCTTACATGTGGTACACATTTCACGGACCAGTCTAGTTTGTTGGGCGCCTAAGAAATGTTTAATAATCAAACAAATGCACCCTCGATGTGGTAAAGAACTTGAAGATTTTTAATCACACAGCCCTGCCTTGCTTTGGAGGTGGTGCTGCCAAGACATCTCAGGAGCACTGGTTTAGAATTTTATTAATACTTCATTTTCTAACTCTGTTAGGGTAGCAATACAGTATTCTTTATTACTAGGAAATTGGTAGGATTCAGTGCTACTGCACTAGCCAAGATGGTAAATGGGGACCAATACAATTAATGGCAGATATCTGGAATGCTCGGTGGAGACCACAGTAGCAAGGGTCTTTGTGATTACAGGATCACAGATTGCAGAGGACATCGGAGCCCTGATCCCTGAGTTTGTCCTCTGCCTCTTTCGTATTCCGTGCTAGCCCCCTAGAGGGTCCAAAGGAAGCTAAAGAACTAAGCAAGTTTTAGGTAAGCCTTGCCCACTCCAGACTTTTTCCATGTCCCTGTGCCTAAATACACTAGAAAATGTGGTTGAAAAAGTAAGACAGTAACTACCATATCAGCAAAGCAACCAGGATATTTTCCCTGGTGATTTTACCACTTGCAAGCTTCCTAGCCCATTGCTTCAAGGACATTGTT
Source organism: Piliocolobus tephrosceles (assembly GCF_002776525.5). Lineage (NCBI taxonomy): Eukaryota > Metazoa > Chordata > Mammalia > Primates > Cercopithecidae > Piliocolobus > Piliocolobus tephrosceles. The sequence goes on along the minus strand of NC_045441.1, from coordinate 82,189,662 downwards.
TTCACTTGTCTCTGACACATGCCTATCAGTATTTATGGATGAGTGGATTATGACTAGATAAAGACAAATTATCTTTAAATCTGAAGCTATAAAATGTTTATGTTTGTTGGTTTATTTGCCCAGTTGTTCTGCCAGCAGGGTGGTTAGCAGGGTGACATAAAAATAAAACAGCACCCACCCTTTCTATGCCAAATGTAGAAAAAGAGTTAAAATGATGTTCGTAAACACGGATGGTGGCCCTCACTTTGGCAAAACTAAATGAGTCGTACGTCTTCTAAACTACAGTGATGACAAAGAAAACTCAATTCTCTATCCTAAATATATTACACAGCTAGAAGTCACTTCCAGGTAAAGCTCTGTATACCACCTTTCAATCCACAGAGGACTGTCTAACAGCTCATCTGATTTCTTGAAATCTGGAGTATCATAACATCACCCTCTGTTTCAAGAACTTGAGTGGTAAAGTCCCCATTTAAACATTACTTTTTTATAAAATCCTGTGAGAGAAATCCTCTTTGAACTTTACCTCCATTTTAGATGCAATATTTGTGTAGAATTTATAGTCAGTGTTTGGTGCTTAGGTTTTATTTGTCCAATTTTTTTTAACTTAGCATGAGTTCTTCTGAGATTCATCTCTGCTTAGAAAGCAATAATAGAATAAAAACAAATACACAAATAAAAAGGATTTTTTCCATAGAAATACTGACACAACCTTTAACTGGAGTGGAGGGAGTCGTGCAGCAGTGATAATAAAAGTAGCAAATGTTAGCAATCTGCCTCATAGCATGAAATAAAATGTATTTTAGTAAAAACATGAACACTGCTAAACTGTAATTTTTCACACAGCTGTGATAAAAGGATGATAAAAGTGATAAGGCATAACAATTCCTGAGTAAACATACATGTAAAATGAAGTGGAGGTTCAAATCTAAAGAGTATGTTTTGTTTGCAGATTCTAAACATACTATGGTTGATGCCTTATGTGTGTGTTTTTTAACAACTACCATTTTTGTTCACTTGTACAATTTAATGGAGGCTAGCAGCTTCCAAAAAAATACGTTGCATTAAGAGATATTCTATTCTAGCCTGTGCGTTTGACACCTTGTCACTTTGTAACATTACATACCTTTGAAGAGATAGCCTATCTATTGCCTCTTCATAGCAAAAAAAATAGCAAAAGCAGTACAAATGAATCTTTCCACTGGAAAAATTCATTTCCTTAGAAACGATTATGCCCCTGCCTATTAGAAATCTGAGTCTTTCCCAAAGTAATAGAATGCCTCTTAAATCATTAGAACACACGGATGTTTTTCCAATAATGAGAACAATTATTTTTCAAAATAGAAACATTCCTTCTAGAATGTTCCACCAGGCGTAATTCATTTGGGGCAAATACACGATTTTTAAGGAGGTTAAAACATAAAATGTTCTTAGAAAAAAGATGACTATATATTTTCACATACTATACTTGACACTATTTCTGTAGAACAATCTGTGACTTCTGGGTCAAGGCATAGTTAAAGAAACACAGATAAGTTCCAAACTGATTGTGTCTTCTTACAGCAAAATAACTACTCTCCCATCTACATTAAGTTTGTGAACCATTACATCTGGTACCTGCAAAACATATATGAACTTGTGGCTCTCACCTTCCTTTTTTTTCTTCTTCTTCTTCTTTCTTTGCCATATTTATACTTTTTTTCTTTTTCTTTTTCTTCTTAATTATACCTTACGTTCTAGGGTACATGTGTACAACATGCAGGTTTGTTACATAGGTATACATGTGCCATGTTGGTTTGCTGCACCCATCAACTCGTCATTTACATTAGGTACATCTCCTAATGCTATCCCTCCCCCAGCCACCCACCCCAAGTAAGGCCTCAGTGTGTGATGTTTCCCACCCTGTGTCCAAGTGTCCTCATTCTTCAATTCCCACCTATGAGTGAGAACATACAGTGTTTGGTTTTCTGTCCTTGTGATAGTTGGCTGAGAATGATGGTTTCCAGCTTCATCCGTGTCACTGCAAAGGACATGAGCTCATCCTTTTTTATAGCTGCACAGTATTCCATGGTGTATATATGCCACATTTTCTTAATCCAGTCTATCATTGATGGACATTTGGGTTGGTTCCAAGTCTTCACTATTGTGAATAGTGCTGTGATAAACATATGTGTCTTTATAGTAGCATGATTTATAATCCCTTGGGTATATACCCAGTAATTGGATCACTGGACATTTCTATTTCTAGATCCTTGAAGAATCGCCACACTGTCTTCTACAATGGCTGAACTAATTTACACTCCCACCAACAGTGTAAATGTGTTCCTATTTCTCCACATCCTCTCCAGAGTCTGTTGTTTCCTGACTTTTTAGTGATCGCCATTCTAACTGGCATGAGATGGTATCTCATTGTGGTTTTGATTTGCATTTCTCTGATGGCCAGTGATGATGAGCATGTTTTCATGCGTCTGTTGGCTGCATAAATGTCTTCTTTTGAGAAGTGTCTGTTCATATCCTTTGCCCACTTTTTGATGGGGTTGTTTTTTTCTTGTAAATTTCCTTAAGTTCTTTGCAGATTCTGGATATTAGCCCTTTGTCAGATGGGTAGATTGTAAAAATTTTATCCCATTCTGTAGGTTGCCTGTTCACGCTGATGGTAGTTTCTTTTGCCATGCAGAAGCTCTTTAGTTTTATTAGATCCCATTTGTCTATTTTGGCTTTTGTTGCCATTGCTTTTGATGTTTTAGTCATGAAGGCTCTGTCCATGCCTATGTCATGAATGGTATTGCCTAGGTTTTCTTCTAGGGTTTTTGTGGTTTTAGATCTTACATTTAAGTCTTTAATCCATCTCTAGTTAATTTTTGAATAAGGTGTAATGAAGGGAGCGCTCACCTTCTAATTGCCTTTACCCATGACCTGGCACACAGTATTTATTCACTGTTTACTTATTTATAAACACATATCAAGGACCTTTATGAGACATGGTAGCTGTAGAAACCTAACAGACTGTACGGTTGTAGTCGAGCTACCTGTTCAACAAAGTTATGTGTTCCTGTCCCAAAGTGCCTAGGGAAGTGTCTTCTTAGCCAGACACTATATTTTTTGGTCTTTCTTTGCATCTAGATGAGGGCAGGTAGCTAGGAAGTAAGAAGAAGAGATATGATTCCTTCTGAGTCAACATGGTTAAGAAGCAAATATGCTCTCTCTATGCTCTCTTTCCCTTATATGGCATCTTTGGAATCCACATTTTGAAGATGGCAATGCCCCAAGATGGAAAGACCCTGAGTTTCTGCATCACTACACAGAAAACAGCCAGAAACCACATTAAAGTGCTTTGAGAGTGAGAATAAGCTTAAGTTGTGTTAAACTACAGTCATGTGCTGCATAATAACATTTCAGTCAACAACAGACAGCATATACAACGGTTATCCTATAACATTATAATAGAGCCAAACAATTTCTATTACCTAGTGATACTGTAGCTGTCATAATGTTGTAGTGCAATGCATTACTCACATTTGTAGCAATGATGGTATAAACAAACCTACTGTACTGCCAGTCATATAGAAATAGAGCACATACAATTATGTACAGTACATAATACTTGATAATAACAAATGACTGTTACTGGTTTATTTACTATACTATAGTTTTTATCATTATTTCAGAGTGTATTTCTACTTCTTTAAAAAAAGTTAACTATAAACAAGCTCAGGTGGGTCAGGAGGTATTCCAGAAGAAGGCATTGTTATCATAGGAGATGACAGCTCCATGTATGTTATTGCCCCTGAAAACCTTCCAGTTGGACAAGACATGGAGGTAAAAAACAGTGATATTGATGATCCTGACACTTTGAGTCTTAGGCTAATGTATGTGTTTGTGTCATTTTTGGCAGAAAAAAGTTTAGAAAGTTTTAAAACTTTAAAAAATAGAATTAGGATATGAAGAAAATATTTTTATATAATGTTTGTGTTTTAAGCTAAGTTACCACAAAGAGTCAAAAAGTTAAAAGAATAGTTTAAAATTTATAAAATAAGACAGTAAGCTAAAGTTAATTTATTATGGAAAAGAATTTATAAATGTAGTATAACCTAAGTGTACAGCATTTATAAAGTCTACGGTAGAATACAGTAATATCCTAGGCCTTCACATTCATTCACCACTCACTGACTCACCTAGAGCAACTTCTAGTCTTGCAAGCTCCATTCATAATAAGTACCCTGTACAGGGGCACTATTTTTAATATTTTATATATGGTGTTTTTACATGCCTTTTCTATATTATGTTTAGATAACACAAATACTTATCATTATGTTACAGTTACTTACAGTGTGCCACATAGTAACATGCTGTGTGAGTTTGTAGCCCAGGATCAATAGGCTATACCATGTAGCCTAGGTAAATAGTAGGTTTGAGTGCCATCTATTTTTGTGTAAATATATTCTATAATGTTTGTACAACAATAAAATCACCTAACAAGCCATTTTTCAGAATATATCCCCATTGTTAAGCAATGTATTTTACTTTTGGTATTTATCTGTTATGATAATTAACACAATCATATAAAATAATCTTTTTCTCAAAGGAGCTTACTTCTAACAAGGGAGAAACCCTCCTTCAGATGTTTTTTGGAGATAAGATACAGTTACAGTTATATAAAATAATGAGGTGATAAGGCAAAGAACCAAAAATTATAGCTTAAGATATCAGCCACACAGTAAAATTAAGGAATCTGGGTTGCAAGGAAGGACGGGATCACTTAAGTCTATAGAGTTGTTAGAAAAGGCCTTATGTTGGAAGCATCCTTTTAACTTCATTTCAAAGGATGGGTAGCAGTGTAACAGTGAGAAATGAGGTCGAAAGGCATTTGAAGCAGAAGGAACTGTGTGACTAAGCAGGGAAGAAGTAAAGTGCAATGATTTGGGAATAGTGAATTGTCTGCCCAAAGGAGTATAGCTTGCACAGAAGTAACCTTGAAATGGTTAAACAGCAACTCTCCAGGTTGCTATAGTTCAGAACTTACTGATAGCATGACATATGCATTACAGAGTCCATGGCCTTGGCATTGTGGAGGGACAAAGTTGTATTTGGGCAAGGGCATCTCACCTTCAAACTTTTTCTCTTCTTTTCAAAAATCCAGGCACTACAACATCTCTCTCACCACTGTAGATAATGAGAGAGTGATACAGGGACTTCAGAGATCTGAGAGGTCATAGAACAGAGAGGGGCAAGACATATTTCCAGTGAACTCTAAAGTAAAAGGAAATCATTCCCCTGAAAATTGACATTTCTCAAGAAGCATCATAAAAGTGACAAATCCTCCAGTCCCCAAAAAATGCATTAGATCTGTGCTATTGGCAGCAAGAATAGGGCATATAATGTTACATTAATTGCAGAGCCTTCTTCAACTTTGTGAATGAGACTAGAACTCTTTTCTTGACATCCAAAGCTCTGATAAATAACCATCCTATCAGAGATATATGTGTTCCACAAACAGTGACTGAGAAATCTAGATGATAAGAAAGGGGATAATATGGCTAAGGAGCTCAGCAACCTTATTTAAAACGGGTTAAAAATTGAGAGCAGAACCTCACTATACAATAACTATTTTTGAATATTTCTTTATAATTAAGTTTATAATTTAGAAAATATGTGTTTTCACTCCAAAATATGAATATATTCATTCTTTAGAATGATCCTTTTAGGTCTGCAATTGACAGCTAATTAATTATTTAATAAATAATATCTAGAAAACACATCTGCATTACATTTTAGTTTATATGTAGAATTGTACATTTATAAACAAATTCCATGAGCAAATAACTCTGCTCCCCTGCAAAAAGTCAGATAAGTCTACAGAAAGAGAGAATATTCTGCTTTTTTAAAGGATCATCTTGGCAAAGGTACAGAAGAGACCTGGCCGAACAAACTAGTTCCTACTGCGTTCTTTTTAAAAGTTTGAATCACATTAGTATGACTCCTTAAAAAAGGAATAGTGTTTCTTTGCTTTTGTTTGCCTTTTTAAAGACATACATAGTTTTCACACTTTTTTTTTTTTTTTTTTTTGCTATTATCTTGCTTCTTACCTTGTGCTACAGTAATTCATAAGAAGAGAAGTTTCAGATAAATTTATGCTTTAAAAGAAATTTTCTTTTAAATTGATGCAAATGTCAAGGGAAGACAAAAAATATCCCCCAACTACACAGATCAGTTTATCCCCTTTCCCTCTTTGCATACTATTCCAAAAAATCTAAAATATGCATTACTGAAGATTCTTTTGGATAACAAAAAAAGGAAATGTACTCTGAGCATGAAAAATAATTTTTCTGAAGCCTTAATTCTTTCTAAAATGGAAAACTATTGGAAAACAAACATGCATAGTCCTAAGAACATTTTCCACTCGCACACAAAAAAAAAATTAATTCAATTCAAATATCTAAACCTGAGTAAAATTTATGGTGAGTGCTGTTTGTCTACATGCTTACCTGGGCTTTCTCTTCAGAAAAGCCATACTTTACTTCATAATCTTTTCTTTTTAACTTGACAGCCTCATTTTCTGTCTTCTCAACCTTCTTACACTCCAGCAATGATGACCTACTTTAATTCGTTTTAACATATCCTGGTGTTTCATGGCCCCCATCAGTTTGCTCATTCTGTTTGCTTTAGGTATTATAGAATGTGTCTTTCTTCCTCTGTTCACTTGTTGAACTCCTATTCATCTTCCAAACCCTTTGTGCCAGTCAAGGTCCAGTATAAGAAATAAAAGTCAGCTGGATATGCCAGACAGAAAGGCATTTAATACGAGGCATGAATTGCCAACAAAACTGTTGAAAGGACTAGAGGAACACAGGTCAGGGGCCACCAAAAAGTTTTCAGGTCACATGGCTGCCTGTGTCACAGTTGTTCCACAGCCAAGTCTGGCAGTGAAACAAGGAGTCTGATTATTGCAAATATATATATATTTACTGGATCGTATACCTCAGCTGCTATCACTACTAAAGGAAAAACGAACTCTACCTCCCTCTGCCTTGCAAATTTTGCACCACAGCCTCTCATTACAGTTATTAGCCTTCCAACCCCAAGGTGTAGGGACACTGAAGAGAAAGAAATAGGTGCTTCTTGCCAATAGATAATATCTAAGACTTCATAGTTCAAGCCTCATATCCTCTTCTCAAGCCTCTCTCTGGACCTTCCACCCCCAAAGAATCTTGCTTCATCATTCCCTTTACTATATCACCTCTATTCTTTACTAAGCATATTCTTCTATTATCTTAGCAGTCCCACAATATTGCAATATAGTATTTTTAGATATATCTATACTTTATAAACCACAAAGTATCTAAGACAAGTCTCAATCAATTTAGAAGTTTATTTTGTCAAGGTTAAGGACATACTGGTGACACGGCTTCAGGAGGTCCTGATATTATGTACCCAAAGTAGTTGGACAACAGCTTGATTTTATACATTTTAGGGACACATAAGACACAAATCAATACATGTAAAATGTACACTGGTTCAATCCAGAAAGGTAGGACAACTTGAAGCAGATAGAGGTTGCAGGGAGTTTCCAGGTCATAGGAAGATTCAAAGATTTTCTGATTGGCAATTAGTTAAAAGTTATTACCTAAACACCTGAAATCAATAGAAAGGAATGTCTGTGTTAAGATAAGGTATTGTGGAGACCGAGGTTTCATCATTCAGATGAAACCTCCAGGTAGCATGCTTCAAATCTCTTATCACACCTGAAAAGATGTCAGACTCTTAGTTAATTCTCTCCTGGATCAGGGAGAAAACTTGGAAATGAACAAAGATTCTCTAAAGAATGTAGATTTTCCCCACAAGAGATAGCTTTGCAGGGCCACTTCAAAATATGTCGAAGAAATATATTTTGGGGTAAAATAGTTTGATTTCCTTCAGGGCCTGCTATCCATTGCGTGATGCTATACTACAGTCAGGCTGGAATTATTTGGTGTCTTATTGCTGTTTCATCAGTCTTGAGATTTCTGTTTTAATGTTAATCCTGGCAAGCTGTGCCTGAATTGCAAATGGAGGGCAATATAATGGTGTCCAACCCCTGCTTCCCACCATGCTCTGAACTAGTTTTTCAGGTTAACTTTGGAATGCCCTTGGCTGAGGAAAGGGTGTATCAGTTAGCTGGGGGGGGGGCTAAGAATTTTATTTTTGGTTCACAAATACTTGTGTTTATCATTTTATTCATCCTTTTTAATCTTCAGTGCCTAGCATAGACTCTGACACATAATATATTTTGTACATTTTATTTCACCAAATTTTATTAAATATCACTTTAATTTGCAAAAGAATTACTAACTTTGAAAAGTGAAGTTCTCTGTTTCAATATCCACTTTTGGTAGATTTGAAAAATTTGGAGTTGGGAAGTGGTGACATTCAACTCTACCGAAATTTTGGTAAATTCTCCTTTTCTTAGAAGAATAACAGGATACTATTCAATTAAACATATGAAATGTGGGGGTTGTTTGGTTCTAATAGATTATTTACTTAATGTATTCTCCAGTGATCAATTTGCTCTTCTCAATTGGAAATAAAAAATGAGGTATGTTACTGCACATATTTAAATTATAGTTCATTTTTAATTGTGTTAAATAACCTCTGGGCATGATTATAAGCCTCACAAGTAAGAATACAGCAAGCAATTTGAATTTCTTTAAAAAAATAAAAATAAAAAAAGACCAAGTACCCATGCCCATGGAGCCTTGCTCACTGCTAGCACAGCAGTCTGAGATTCAACATCAAGGCAGCAGTGAGGCTGGGGGAGGGGCATCTGCCATTGCTGAGGCTAGACTAGGTAAACAAAGCGTCCAGGAAGCTAGAACTTGGTGAAGTCCACGGAAGCTCAAGGAGGCCTGCCTGCCTCTGTAGACTCCACCTCTGGGGCCAGGGCATAGCTGAAAAAAAGGCAGCAGAAACTTCTGCAGACTTAAACATCCCTGTCTGACAGATTTGAGGAGAGTAGTGGTTCTCCCAGCACGGAGTTTGAGATCTGAGAACAGACAGATTGCCTCCTCCAGTGGGTCCTTGACCCCTGAGTAGCCTAACTGGGAGACACTTCCCAATAGGGGCCAACTGACACCTCATACAGCCAGGTGCCCCTCTGAAATGAAGCTTCCAGAGGAAGGATCAGGCAACAACATTTGCTGTTCTGCAATATTTGCTGTTCTGCAACCTCCACTGGTGATACCCAGGCAAACAGGGTCAGGAGTGGACCTCCAGCAAACTCCAGCAGACCTGCAGCTGATGAACCTGACTGTTAGAAGGAAAACTAACAAACAGAAAGGAATGGCATCACCATCAACAAAAAGGACATCCACACCAAAACCCCATTTGCAGGTCACCATCATCAAAGACCAAAGGTAGATAAAACCACAAAGATGGGGAGAAACCAGAGCAGAAAAGCTGAAAATTCTAAAAAGCAGAGTGCCTTTTTTCCTCCAAAGCAACGCAGTTCCTCACCAGCAATGGAACAAAGCTGGACGGGGAACGACTTTGACGACTTGCAGAAGTAGGCTTCAAAAGATCAGTAATAACAAACTACTCCAAGCTAAAGGAGGATGTTCGAACCCATCACAAAGAATCTAAAAACCTTGAAAAAAGATTAGACGAATGGCTAACTAGAATAAACAGCATAGAGAAGAACTTAAATGATATGGAGTTGAAAACCACGGCATGAGAACTACATGGCACATGCATAAGCTTCCACAGCCAATTTGATCAAGTGGAAGAAAGGGTATCAGTGATTAAATATTAAATTAATGAAATGAAGCAAGAAGAGAAGTTTAGAGAAAAAAAGAGTAAAAGAAACGAACAAAACCTTCAAAAAATATGGGACTATGTGAAAAGACCATATCTATGTATGATTGCTGTACCTGAAAGTGATGGGGAGAATGGAACCAAGTTGGAAAACACTCTGCAGGATATTATCCAGGAGAACTTCCCCAATCTAGCAAGGCAGGCCAACATTCAAATTCAAGAAACACAGAGAACACCACAAAGATAATTCTTGAGAACAGCAACCCCAAGACACGTAATTGTCAGATTCACCAAGGTTGAAATGAAGGAAAAAATGTTAAGGGCAGCCAGAGAGAAAGGTCGGGTTACCCACAAAGGGAAGCCTATCAGACAAACAGCAGATCTCTAAGCAGAAACTCTGCAAGCCAGAAGAGAGTGGAGGCCAATATTCAACCTTCTTAAAGAAAAGAATTTTCAACCCAGAATTTCATATCCAGCCAAACTAAGCTTCATAAGTGAAGGAGAAATAAAATCCTTTAGAGATAAGTAAGTGCTAAGAGATTTTGTTACCACCAGACCTGCCTTACAAGAGCTCCTGGACAAAGTATTAAACATGGAAAAGTACAACCAGTACCAGCCACTGCAAAAACATGCCAAATTGTTAAGACCATCGATGCCAGGAAGAAACTGCATCAACTAATGAGCAAAATAACCAGCTAACATCATAATGACAGGATCGAATTCACAGATAACAATATTAACCTTAAAGGTAAATAGGCTAAATGCTCCAATTAAAAGACACAGACTGACAAACTGGATAAAGACTCAAGACATGTCAGTGTGCTTATTCAGGAGACCCATCTCACATGCAGAGACACAAATAGGCTCAAAATAAAGGGATGGAGGAAGACTTACCAAGCAAATGGAAAATTAAAAAAGCAAGGGTTGCAATCCTAGTCTCTGATAAAACAGACTTTAAACCAACAAAGATTAAAAGAGACAAAGAAGGCCATTACATAATGGTAAAGGGATCAATTCAACAAGAAGAGCTAACTATCCTAAATATATGCTCCCAATACAGGAGCACTCAGATTCATAAAGCAAGTTCGTAGAGACCGAGAAAGAGACTTAGATTCCCACACAATAATAATGGGAGACTTTAACACCCCACTGTCAACATTAGATAGATCAACAAGACAGAAAGTTAACAAAGATATCCAGGACTTGAACTCAGCTCTGCACCAAGCAGACCTAATAGACTTCTACAAAACTCTCCACCCCAAATCAACAGAACATACATTCTTTTCAGCACCACATCACACTTATTCCAAAATTGACCACACAGTTGGAAGTAAAGCACTCCTCAGCAAATGTAAAAGAACAGAAATTATAACAAACTGTCTCTCAGACCACAGTGCAATCAAATTAGAACTCAGGACAAAGAAACTCACTCAAAATCGCACAACTGCATGGAAACTGAACAACCTGCTCCTGAATGACCTCTGGGTACATAACGAAATGAAGGAAGAAATACAGATGTTATTTGAAACCAATGAGAACAAAGAAACAACGTACCAGAATCTCTGGGACACATTTAAAGCAGTGTGTAGAGGGAAATTTATAGCACTAAGTGCCCACAAGACAAAGCAGGAAAGAACTAAAATCGACACCCTAACATCACAATTAAAAGAACTAGAGAAGCAAGAGCAAACACATTTAAAAGCTAGCAGAAGGCAAGAAATAACTAAGATCAGAGCAGAACTGAAGGAGACAGAGACACAAAAAAACCCTTCAAAACATCAATGAATCCAAGAGCTGGTTTTTTGAAAAAATCAACAAAACTGATAGACTGCTAGCAAGACTAATAAAGAAGAGAAGAGAGAAGAATCAAATAGATGCAATAAAAAATGATAAAGGGGATATTACCACCAATCCCACAGAAATACAAACTACCATCAGAAAATACTATAAACACCTCTACACAAATAAACTAGAAAATCTAGAAGAAATGGATAAATTCCTGGACACATACACCCTCCCAAGACTAAACCAGAAAGAAGTTGAATCCCTGAATAGACCAATAACAGGCTCTGAAATTGAGGCAATAATTAATAGCCTACCAACCAAAAAAAAGTCCAGGACCAGATAGATTCACAGCCGAATTCTACCAGAGGTAAAAGGAGGAGCTGGTACCATTCCTTCTGAAACTATTCCAATCAACAGAAAATGAGGAAATTCTCCCTAACTCATTTTATGAGGCCAGCATCATTCCAATACCAAAGCCTGGCAGAGACACAACAAAAAGAGAATTTTAGACTAATATCCCTGATGAACATCAATGGAAAAATCCTCAACAAAATACTGGCCAACCAAATCCAGCAGCACATCAAAAAGCTTATCCACCACGATCAAGAGGGCTTCATCCCTGGGATGCAAGACTGGTTCAACATATGCAAATCAATAAACATAATTCTTCATATAAACAGAACCAAAGACAAAAACCACATGATTATCTCAATAGACACACACACAAAAAAAAAAAACCTTTGACAAAATTCAACCACTATTCATGCTAAAAACTCTCAGTAAACTAGGAATTGATGGGTCGTATCTCAAAATAATAAAGCTATTTATGACAAACCCACAGCCAATATCATACTGAATGGGCAAAAACTGGAAGCATTTGCTTTGAAAACTGGCACAGGACAGGGATGCCCTCTCTCACCACTCCTATTCAACATAGTGTTGGAAGTTCTGGCCAGGGCAATCAGGCAGGAGGAAGAAATAAAGAGTATTCAATTAGGAAAAGAGGAAGCCAAATTGTCCCTGTTTGCAGATGACATGATTGTATATTTAGAAAGCCCCATCATCTCAGTCCCAAATCTCCTTAAGCTGATAAGCAACTTCAGCAAAGTCTCAGGATACAAAATTAATGTGCAAAAATCACAAGCATTCTTATACACCAGTAACAGACAAGCAGAGAGCCAAATCAGGAATGAACTTCCATTCACAATTGCTTCAAAGAGAATAAAATACCTAGGAATCCAACTTACAAGGGATGTGAAGGACTTCTTCAAGGAGAACTACAAACCACTGCTCCTGCTCAATGAAATAAAAGAGGACACAAACAAGTGGGAAAACATTCCATGCTCATGGACAGGAAGAATCAATATTGTGAAAAGGGCCATACAGCCCAAGGTAATTTACAGATTCAATGCCATCCCCATCAAGCTACCAATGACTTTCTTCACAGATTTGGAAATAACTCTTTTAAAGTTCATATGGAACCAAAAAAGAGCCCACATTGCCAAGACAATCCTAAGTGAAAAGAATAAAGCTGGAGGCATCACAATACCTGACTTCAAACTATATTACAAAGCTACAGTAACCAAAACAGCATGGTACTGGTGCCAAAACAGAGATATAGACCAATGGAACAGAACGGAGTCCTGAGAAATAATACCACACATCTACAACCATCTGATCTTTGACAAACCTGACAAAAACAAGAAATGGGGAAAGGATTCCCTATTTAATAAGTGGTGCTGGGAAAACTGGCTAGCCATATGTAGAAAGCTGAAACTTGATCCTTTCCTTACAGCTTATTCAAAAATTGATTCAAGATGGATTAAAGACTTAAATGTTAGACCCAAAACCATAAAAACCCTAGAAGAAAACCTACCCAATACCATTCAGGACATAGGCTTGGGCAAGGGCTTCATGTCTAAAACACCAAAAGCAACAGCAACAAAAGCCAAAATAGACAAATGGGATCTAATTAAACTAAAGAGCTTCTGCACAGCAAAAAAAAAACTACCATCAGAGTGAACAGGCAACCTACAGAATGGGAGAAAATTTTTGCAATGTACTCATCTGACAAAGGGCTAATATCCAGAACCTACAAAGAACTCAAACAAATTTACAAGAAAAAAATCAAACAACCCCATCAAAAAAGTGGGCAAAGGATATGAACAGCCACTTCACAGAAGACGACATTTATGCAGCCAACAGACACATGAAAAAATGCTCATCGTCACTGGCCATCAGAGAAATGCAAATCAAAACCACAGTGGGATACCATCTCACACTAGTTAGAATGGCGATCATTAAAAAGTCAGGAAACAACAGATGCTGGAGAGGATGTGGAGAAATAGGAACACTTTTATACTGTTGGTGGGACTGTAAACTAGTTCAACCATGTAAAAGACAGTGTGGCCACTCCTCAAGGATCTAGAACTAGAAATACCACTTGACCCAGTGATCCCATTACTGGGTATATACCCAAAGGATTATAAGTCATGCTGCTATGAAAACACTTGCAAACGTATGTTTATTGTGGCACTATTCACAATAGCAAAGACTTGGAACCAACCCAAATGTCTATCAATGATAGACTGGGTTAAGAAAATGTGGCACATATACACCATGGAATACTATGCAGCCATAAAAAAGGAATGAGCTCATGTCCTTCGTAGGGACATGGATGAAGCTGGAAACCATCATTCTGAGCAAACTATCTCAAGGACAGAAAAGCAAACACCACAGGTTCTCACTCATAGGTGGGAATTGAACAATGAGAACATTTGGACACAGGGTGGGGAACATCACACACTGGGGCCTGATGTGGGGTGGGGGGGAGTGGGGAGGGATATCATTAGGAGAATTACCTAATGTAAATGATGAGTTAATGGGTGCAGCACACCAACATGGCATATGTATACATATGTAACAAACCTGCACATTGTTCACATTTACCCTCAACTTAAAATATAATAAAAAAATTAAAAAGACTAAGTATCAGAAGAATGTTCAAATAATGTTCAGCATATAATTTTATGTTCACTCACAATAATTTCTTCACTCAAGTGTGGTGGACAGATAAAAAATATCTATACATAGCCCTCCTCATCCCTGGAGTGGGGCTGATCTACTTTTACAAACCAAACTAGGCATGGTCCTGTGATTCTAAACCATGAAGTTACATATTTTTTAAATATCCATAGACATGTAATGTTCCTCCAGACTCCATGCAAACACCAGTTGTCCACCAAAGACTTGATTAAAGGGAAAACTAATATTTAATAAAACTAGCAATGAATTTTTAAATACTAAACTAGAAGTGTTTTGTGTAAAATTATACCACAAACTAAGTGATTATTGTATAGCTAAAGGTGGATTTACTTTCAGTTTCACATAAATTCTGTCATAAGAACCAAAAGTAAAATTAGACTATACTAGAGAAAAATCAGAAGCAGGCATTGCAATAATCAGTACAGAAATTAACTGCAGAAGATAGAGCTTTCATCATCAGCTCTCAAGATACTTTTAAGTATTTCTCCTGACCTTTAGGTGTTTCTCCTGACCTTTAAAATTTAGCTTGAAATACAAGCTAAATTTAAGAGGCAGAAACACTATCACAATCAAATTAATACTTGGAAGACACTAGATCCATTATTTCCAGGAAAAGGGATAATTTTGGTACAACTAGTTAAAGGTATATCCCAATAAATTGGTTTTTCAGCCTACTTACTATCTACTTTCTTCCAAATTGTTAACTTATAAAGATGACTTCTAGCTCTAAGCAAGAAACTAAAGCCAAAAACTCTAAATTCCTACTCTTGTGATCTTGAGACTAAGACTCTGAAAACTACTTTTGTCCTCTATCAGATGGCCTTTTGCTAGGAGCAGACAGGAGGGGGCACAGGAAAAACCCTGGGAGGCAGGGAAGTGGAGGAAAGAATTCTTACTTCCTGTTCCTGTCAGTTGCAGAACACTAGCTCTGTACTCCAACAGCACCCATTTGCATTCCTAGAACTAGTTTCATTGCCCTCTTCTCAGAAAGATTCACAGTAGCCAGGGCATGACTCCTCTTAAGTAATATGAGCCCCAACTTACAGAGTCTGTATTCTTCTAGATTTTGAAATCCCTAACCTCTTCCTTTTGTGCTTCTGGCCCTGGAGATGGTAGCTACTTCTTGCTGTTATCTCTGGGCTTTCTCTCTTTATTCTTTCAGCCTTATTTAAGATTATGTTCCCATTGTTGAAATACCTAGTGTGCTTCCTGTTTTCCTGACTGAACTTTCACCAATACATATATGAAAAAATGATCTTGAAATTTTTGGAAGGAGAACCCAAGTAAAAGTATTTAAAATTCTACATAGATCTTCCAAAATTGAAAACCATTTCAAACACAAATGGATTTCATACATATTATATACATATATATGTGTATGTGTGTGAGTATGAATTTTATATATATATGTGAATTATATATATATAAGTGAGCATATATATATGAAAGACTAGTTTCCTTTGGAAGAACTTTGCCTGCATGGTACAAGAAGCATAGGTTTGGGGATTTTATACACAGAAATGGAATTATGCCATATATATTGTTCTGCACACAAAACAGTTAACTGTGGTAGTGACACCCTAAAAAGAGAGAGTGAGAGCAAAGATGACCTTCATTTTTCACTTTTGACATTGATTAGGATTTTTATACTGAGCGTTTACTTTTGCAATTAATTTTTTTTAAATTTGTGCTGTTGGCCATCTGATCTTTGACAAACCTGACAAAAACAAGAAATGGGGAAAGGATTCCCTATTTAATAAATGGTGCTGGGAAAATTGGCTAGCCATAAGTAGAAAGCTGAAACTGGATCCTTTCCTTACTCCTTATACGAAAATTAATTCAAGATGGATCAGAGACTTAAATGTTAGACCTAATACCATAAAAACCCTAGAAGAAAACCTAGGTAATACCATTCAGGACATAGGCATGGGCAAGAACTTCATGTCTAAAACACCAAAAGCAACGTCAACAAAAGCCAAAATTGACAAATGGGATCT
>NC_045441.1:82150210-82172649 GCF_002776525.5 Piliocolobus tephrosceles | reverse complement strand
AATAGCAAAGACTTGGAATCAACCCAAATGTCCATCAGTGACAGACTGGATTAAGAAAATGTGGCACATATACACCATGGAATACTATGCAGCCATAAAAAACGATGAGTTTGTGTCCTTTGTAGGGACATGGATGCAGCTGGAAACCATCATTCTCAGCAAACTATCACAAGAACAGAAAACCAAACACCGCATGTTCTCACTCATAGGTGGGAACTGAACAATGAGATCACCTGGACTCCGGAAGGGGAACATCACACACCGGGGCCTATCCTGGGGAGGGGGGAGGGGGGAGGGATTGCATTGGGAGTTATACCTGATGTAAATGACGAGTTGATGGGTGCTGACGAGTTGATGGGTGCAGCACACCAACATGGCACAAGTATACATACGTAACAAACCTGCACGTTATGCACATGTACCCTCGAACTTGAAGTATAATAAAAATATATATATATATATATTTTAAAAAATTTGTGCTGTTGAAGCAAACTATTTTCTGTTGTTTTACAGGGTTGTTGATAGGATCACCCGCCCTATCCTTTTAATTGCCTAACACAGTCTTAGGTAGTCTACAGCAGGCAGACATTAAATCTGACTAATGCTGGCCTCAAGTTTGTCCTCTCTAACTTGGCAAAAATGATTAACCATTATGGTTCAAGCCATGTATGTGACACTCTAGTCCAGGTTTTCTTCGTGTTGAATATCCACGCCTTTGTAAGCATAACACAATTTCTGGTTCAGTATAACACTGGGGTCATCTTTACACAACACAGATCATGTTACCAAAAGTGACTTCAAACTAAAGTAAAACTTCTATTTGTATTTCTCAAACATGGTGAAAAAGAAAAATGGTCCTAGCAACATTTTTTATCACTGTTTTCTTCTTTCACCCCTGCTGTGACATTATGTTTGTGCTCCCAAGCTATACCCCCAAATCCTTCTCACACCTCACAACAAAAACAAAAACAAAACGAAACTCCTTCCAGCAATTTCTAGTTTCTCTTTTCTTCTTGATTTTGCATCACAAAATCTCAGTATTAATCTGTCCAATATAACACATTTTGGACAGCCTAGGAGAGGAAGTGTTTGAGTAGGTCAGACCAGAATTCTTTTGAGTAGGGAGGTGGAATTTAAGGAACTGACAGCAGATAACTGATATCCAACCATGCTTGTTAACCCCGTGTAGGCTGCATGGTGCTATAGCTTTCTCTCCCTATAGATTGAGGGCTCCAAATGTATCCTTTATGACAGTGATGTCCGCTTTGCAGAACTAACATTTTTTCTAATGCTAACAAGACAGGATGGGGATTTTGAACTTGTTAAGTTACAACTGTTTACAGTGGCAGCTTCCGTTTGAGACACCATGGTACCTCCCTTTTGTGAGGGTCTGTGGTACCTGCATGCAACACTATAGCATTTTTCATTCTTCCCAAGCAATAAGTCACTAGAAATACTATTTATTCATTTCCAACTCAGTATTCTAGAAGTTAGGTAAGTGCAAATAAACATAGACTTAAGAATCAGGAGAGTTATAATTCATGATTTTTCAAAAAATTCATAATTGTGATAAATGTAATATTTTTGTTCAGTTTCACTATCAAGAATAAAAAAAGAAAAATGCCTCTTCTACCACTTTTTAACTAATATATATGAATATATAAAATATGTATAATAATAGGAACATGTACATATACATTAGGTAGCCACTGATTTCTTGTTTGAAATATAAGGTATATGAAGTTTAAAGCACTGGCAGAAATAGTAATATTTATAGTTGTTAAGGAGAAATAAGAAACCTCATTCCCAAGAGAAATGAGCTCATCAAATAACCAAGGAGGAAAGGAAGGAAATTATTACAGCAAGGAAAGGAGAGAAATAGCAGAAACTGCAATGCTGAATGCAAAGATGCCTATAAGTAATGAGGAATGGGATCTAATGTCAATGAATTCATCTGCCCACCCCAGCTAGTAGTGCCAGAGCATGAGATTTAATCGCTTTTTGGCATTTTACCATTGGCCTTCTACTGAATTAACAATAGAAAGCTCTCACCTCAAAACAGATTAAAATACTAATTTGTATACAAATCATAACTATAAAAGTTTATTATACCATCTTCAAATTCTGCCATTGGATCTCTCCATTTAAGAAAGGAAAAACAAAATACATCACAGCTCCATTTGATAATCTCACACACTGGGTAATTTTTCTTTTATTTTCATTGGTTTTGTTTTAATGTGAAAATCCCTCACAAAAATTAATCATAGGATGCTGTCCAGGTATATTTTAGTGCTCTGGGAAAAGATGAATAGCCAACCTATAATAAGGCTTGTTCAAGGCCTAGTAATCACTGCAAATGCTATGGCCTAGCTTGGAAGGCCACCTCAATCATTATCATTGCTTACAGACAGCAATAAAGCACAAAAACACTGCTGAGTAATAGCTGGTGACCTCATCACTCTTTCCTACAGAATGTTGTCCTTTATCAGTGTCAGTCTCAAATCAATGATTAGAATACAGCGCTGCTTATAAATCCCCACTTGCCTTCTGCTTCAATGTAATACAACCATTCTGTTTGTTTGCTCCTCAACCTCAATTTGCAGGAAAGGAATTGCAAAGATCAATTGGAAACCTCAACTTATGCACAACTACTCGGAAATCTTTTTTTTATATTGATGTAGTGTCAATGAAAATGAAAGTGAAAAATACTACTCACTTGAGCAAAAAAAAGAAATACTCTCAAGAGCTATGTTCAAGTACAATACAAAGGTTGAGTGATTGGAATTCTTTTGTGGATAACCTGAGTGATAGTGGAAGAATACTAACGTGTTGGGCCTTGGGGAAGTTGTTAGCCTATAATCTCTGCCTTCTCTTACAGTGCATGAGTGCAAGACTCTTATTCTGAAAAAGAAAAATAAAGTACTGAGAGATATTTAATGCCAGTAAGAGGCAATAATGGTACTTAGAAATTTAACAAGCCAAAGACAAATCCAGGACTTAAAATTTATCCCCGGCAATAACCAAAATTAGTTAAAAAGATATCACCAAAGTTCTAGATCCATGTCAGAGGAGTACAAAAGAAAGAACATCTCAGTACCTAATTGCCACTAGATCTCTAATTGCCTCTAAACCTCTTTCTTAACTCTTACTGCAGTCTATACCACAGCTTGAGGTTCCTGTTTAGTACTATCAGCATTATCTTCCTAGGACTGATTCTTATATAGGAGCCCCCTATAGATGGATATCACTAAAGAACACCACGCCTCTCTGGTTTAATTTGAAAGGATCCTTTTATTCATTTTGTATGTTATCAAACTAGAAACAGAACAACACTGATTCCAGGATACTCTGTAGCCAGCATGGGAAAACATTGCAATTGAGCAGTGTACCATGGCAGACACATTTTTGAAATCTAAATTTTTGTTTCCTCCTGTCTTTTTCCTTTTCCCTTCCCCAACTGAAAAGAAAGCAGACCCTGTACTTCTTTGCTTCAGGGAAAGGTATGGGATGTTGATTCCTTAAAGGAAGTAGGACCCCATGGAACCAAAAAGAAACCTAAAGAAAAAGACAGAACTTTCTCTGAATTAACAAAAAACGTTCTCCAAACTGAGAAAGACAAAAAGTCTGTGGATGTCTTCAGTGACTGGGACTTGTTTACTGCTCACTAAAAATGTGGCAGGACCTCAGAAGAAAAGGCCAATTAGTACAGATTGTAGGGTAAGCTCCTCACCCAGAAACATCACACTCCAAGAGCGTCAACGAAGCAGTAGAGAAGTGGCTAGAAGAGCAGGAAGGACTAGGCAGATGGGACTAACAGGTCCTCCATCAGCACACATGTGAAAAGCTAACACAATCACAATTATCCTCACAACACCTTTAAATGTTCATTAAGTACAACCTACAAATATATAATCTCTCAGTAAATTCAAGTCAGCCAGCTTACCTCCAACACTGGAACAGATCATATTTCTTCCACTGAACCCCAGATCAAGTACCTGGATTATGGTAAAGCGTGATGTGCAAAAAAAACACCCATTAGAAGTGCACTCAGTTTAGCTAGATGATTACTGAAAATGAACGATAGAGGAGTAGATACAAAGAATCCACTTCAGGTTCACTCCTGAGTGTTACCTTCTTGAATGCCCTACAAATAAAAAGAATTCCCTGATCGATTTTTTCTCACTTTTTCTTTAACAGAGAGTTGAATTTCACTGGATTACATGAAATAATTCAACTAGATTAAAAGATAAATACATTAAGCAAGAACTTCTGTGAGGAGGGTTTCCCAAATAACCTATATTATTACGTGGTTATCATGTGATGTGCAAAATCATTGGTCATGTTTTTGTTCTCAAAGTAGAATGGAGAGTTGAGAATTTGGAAATGCTTACTTCTCAAAGACAGAGTGTGTTTTGTTCAAAAGGGATTTAGCTTTAGCGCTAACTCGACTTAGGGTGAAGTGAAAGACCTCAGCTTGCCTGTGTGCTATGTGTACTGATCTCAGGCAAGTTACTGAATCTCTTTATTCCTCAATTACTTCATCTATGAAAATGTAATAAGGTGGGGAGTGGGGAAACAAATAATCAATTTGAAAATGTATACAAACTATATGCCATAGCCTAGTCGCTGGAATGCAGCAATTGTTGGTATATTTCTCCACCCTACTCTCCTCTCAAACCTTATTCCTTATTCTACCATTCCCATTCTTTTTTTATTGAAACTCAGAGAATGTCACTTTAATTTTCTAATGTTTGCTATAATGCTTGCAATGGCTTAGGCTTCATGTAAAATTTACAAAATATTGTTATATTTTCATATCTTCTTACAGCAAAAATTTTAATTCGTTTTCTTCAAAAACTTCAATATCTCTTAGCTGTTAGCTTTAAAGCAAATAAAAGAGAGACAGAATAAAGCAATTTAATAAAAATTGGATTTGCCTTTTTAAAAGAAAGTTTTAATCTTCCTAAATTGGCCCTTTGATGTAGATAATTTTCAAAAGTGGGACACTTAATAGATTAAAAGATCATGTTAAAGTCTTTCCTCAGAGGAATCAAGATTTGGTGACCCTTTAGAACTAGAATCATTAAAAACAGCAAAGAGAAAGGAGTTATGAGATTTGAAATATCAAGATTTTCAATATATTAAAATAAGCAATGTAGACCTGCAAATTTTAGCAAGCTGAAGATCACATTTTCACTGCACATTTCTTTAAAAGAAGATAAAGAGCATTCAATCAATATATCAGTGAAGAGATTATTATTTTGTACAAGCTGAAGGCTGCTACAGGTCATTCCCAGTAAAGCAAACAGAATTTATTAATTTAATCCAACAGACTTGGCAGTGAGACCAAACAGGAATTTAATCAGCAAGAAAAGGTGGTAAACATCTCTAAAAACTGAGTGATCACTGTGCAAACAGTAAATATCATTATGGAAGGGTGAGGAAATAAAAAGAGTGTTCCTTTCATGATTTTCATCAAGTTCATCAAATATAATAAATGATTCCAAATAAACCATTTCTAGGACTGCAACAGTGACTTAATGTTACTTGTGCTAGAACATTAAAATTTATAGTTTTCCAGTCCCTCACCTTTCTTCAATAGTTTTCTTAAAAACTGCAAGCTTGTAAAATGAACAATTAAGTGTCTTATATGCTAAGTAAAAACAGCAAATGACATTTTAAACTTTCTCCTCTCAACAAAATGTGCCAGTTCTCTGATGCCAACTTGAAGGCCTTTGGTACAAAGACTAATACAGAGACAAGGCTAGATGTATAAGCTTAACATTAGCTATTTAGTTCTATGGTAATTGCTTTTGCCATCTCAAAATGAAGAGTATTTTTATTTTTATTTGTTTGAGACAGAGTCTCGCTCTGTCACCCAGGCTGGGGTGCAGTGGCACAATCTCAGCTCACTGCAACCTCCATCTCCTGGGTTCAAGCAACTCTATTGCCTTAGCCTCCCAAGTAGCCAGGATTACAGGCCCCCACCACCACGCTCAACTAATTTTTGTATTTGTAGTAGAGACAGGCTTTCACCATGTTCACCAGACTTGTTTCAAACTCCTGACTTCAAGTGATCTGCCCACCATAGCCTCCCGAAGTGCTGAAATTACAGGTATGAGCCACTGCACCTGGCCACTAAGCGTATTTTTAAAGCATATATATCATTATAAAAGGATAAATGAAAAGTGTTTATCGTTTATCCTCCTAACCCCCACTGCCACCATTTCCATGAAGTAATCAAGAAGGCATATTCAGAATCTTCTCACTTCCTGTTACCACAGAGTTTCCAGCTTCACCTGCCCTTCTTTCTTTCCTTCTCATTTCAGCCTTTTGTAAAACTCTCCTTTAATTGCAGGCTCTCCTTATCTCAATCCAGTCTCTTTGAGGCCCCTTCTTTACAAACATGCCTTTGGAATTCTCTTGCTGAACAGGCTGTGTAGGTGTATATTATATCTAAAACAAAAAGATTTTCTCAATGGTGTTTTGTTTTCTTCTCTCTAGCTGTGAGCACACAATGTTATCATTAAACCATTGAACTCATTATCCTATGAAACCTCAATAAACAAAATTTAATTAGCATTTCCCATGAGTGACAAACAAAAGTACATTGTGTAATAAATGGCAAAGGTCCACATCTTTATTTAAAATTCTCATGGAAGTCACTTTTAAGTGGACCAAAGTAAATGGTCAACTTACCTTGAAACTCTAGAAGAAGGTTGTCTGGCTTCATGCAAAACTAGACCAAGATATGAAGAGAAAATTAAGAACTATATTAAGTTAAGCTACTGAGAAGAAAGAAAATCAAGGGGAAAATCAAGGGATGTTATTTTAAAGGTAGGACTTAGAAAATAGATTGAAAATCTTAGCTTTAGGGGAAAGAAGAGATGCTTTTTCATAAATATTCTGTATCTAAAATTGGGCAGTAAAATGCATGCTCATTTATTTCTAACCCAGCTTTTATACTGTCTTGAATCATTTATCTCCATATTTCATCTCCTAGAGGAAGAGAAATTTCTTTCTTATGAGTATACAGTCAAATTGTCTTCTCTTTAGAATTATCAAAAAGGATGGAACATTCTGCAGAATTTCAGTTAGTATAAATGTCTAAATAACCATTTAAAACTTTATGATAACTTTCAAAAAGGGCCACAAAATTTTCTCCCATCCCTACATGCACATCATCCCCTCACAATGTGCTTTTGCAGCTTATTCCATCAAGAGGTAGAGAATATTTGCTCACACTTTGAATATGAGCTCTCCTTGTCAGTTCCTTAGACTAACAGAAGTGACAGTTTGTGGCTTCCAAGTGTAGATCTCAAGAAACTTTTTGGCGTTTGCTCCAGCCCTCTGGGAGTGCTGCATTAAAACTGCCATGTGAAGAAGAAGACCAGACTCTAGGAGCACAAGAAACCATTTGATCAAGCTGTCCTGGCTGAAGCCCTCCAGAACAACCTGCCAACACCCAGTCAACACCCACCAGATATGTGAGTGAGTCCATCTCAGACCATCTAACCCCATTCAGGTTGCCAGTTAACAGTCATCCCATTAGTGACTCCAGGTGAAACCACAGCCATCCCGTTGTGCCCAGCCCAAATTGTTTACCAACAAAATTATGAAAAACATAAGTCGTTATTATATTATGCCACCAAATTTTGGAGTAGTTTGCTATGCAGCAATAGATAACTAATACACAACTAGTACTGGAAGCAGGGTGCTGAAGCAAAACTTAGAACATTTAGCATTGACTTTGTTAGATAATCCCTACCTCCCCACCTTATATTATTCAGTTGAAGCATTTTACAGTGGTTTGTCATTACAGTGTTCATTTAGATAATGATTTCCTACTAGGAATTACAAAATTTAAACATTTTTTAAACTCTAAAAATAATTTAAAACAAATTAAAAGGGTCTGTTAATTCCTACATCATTTTTACTAATCATTTTGGCGTTTTCCCTTTTAATTATTGGGCAAGGGAGATACTTAAGTATGGAAGATGATTGCTGTAGTCTGAATGAAATAAAAGTTTATCAGTGTGAGGCAAATATAACTCATTTAAAGATAAAGTTTATGTTGGATATATGGTTAGTGAGGCATTTTGGGTTTTTCTTTCTTTCTTTTTTATTTTACTTTAAGTTCCGGGATACATATGCAGAACATGCAGGTTTGTTACATAGGTATACAAGTGCCATGGTGGTTTGCTGCATCCAATGGCCTATCCGCTAAGTTCCCTCCTCTTGCCCCCTAGCCCCCAACAGGCCCTGGTGTGTGTTATTCCCCTCCCGGTATCCATGTGTTATCATTGTTCAACTCTCCCTTATGAGTGAGCCCTTTTATGGCTGCGTAGTATTTCATGATGTATATGTACCACATTTTCTTTATCCAGTCTATCATTGATGGGCATTTGGGTTGGTTCCATGACTTTGCTATGGTAAACAGCGCAGCAATAAACATACATGTACATGTGTCTTTATAGCAGAATGATTTACATTCCTTTGAGTATATACCCAGTAATGGGATTGCTGGGTCAAATGGTATTTCTGGCTCTAGATCCTTGAGGAATCTCCATACTGTCTTCCACAATGGTGACACTAATTTACATTTCCACCAACAGTGTAAAAGCATTCCTATTTCCCAGAGCCTCACCAGCATTTATTGTTTGACTTTTTAATAATTGTCCTTCTGACTGGCGTGAGATGGTATCTCATTGTGGTTTTGATTTGCACTTCTCTAATGACCAGTGATGTTGAGCCTTTTTTCATATGTTGGTTAGCCATGTAATTTATTTTTTTTTGAGACAGAGTCTCACTCTGTCTTGCAGACTGGAGTGCAGTGGCGCAATCTTGGCTCACTGCAACCTCCACCTCCCAGGTTCAAGCGGTTCTTCTGCCTCAGCCTCCTGAGTAGCTGAGATTACAGGCGTGTGCCACCGTGCCCGGCTAATTTTTGTATTTTTTAGTAGAGATGGGGTTTCACCATGTTGGTCAGGCTGGTCTCAAACTCCTGACCTCATGATCTGCCCACCTTGGCAACCCGAAGTGCTGGGATTACAAATGTCTTCTTTTGAGAATTGTCCATTCATATCCTCTACCCACTTTTTGATAGAGTTGTTTGTTTCTTGTAAATATGTTTAAGTTCCTTGTAGACCTTCGTCAGATGGGTAAATTGCAAAAATTTTCTCTCATTCAGTAGGTTGCCTGTTCACTCTGATGATAGTTTCTTTTCTTGTGCAGAAGCTCTTTAGTTTAATTAGATCCCATTTGTTAATTTTGGCTTTTGTTGAGATTGCTTTTCGTGTTTTTATACAGAAAAATATGAATTGTTTCCAAAAAGTGGATTATGGTATGTTGTATGCAAAGATAGTTACAAAAATTCCTCCAGCAACTGAATGCATGTCCCTTTACAATGTGACTTTGTTGTCCTCCCATCTAGAGATGGCAATTATCTCCCCAGCCCTAAATTTGAGCAAGCCTAGTGTTATAGGAGCTCCAAATACTAGACATCAAGAGATTTTGCAGAGATGCTGGAGGGAGAAGACAAGATGGCTGAATAAATGTAGCCAGGAAGTGCCTCTCCTACCAAGAGAGACCAAAATATCAAATAAACCAAATTATTTCGAACAGTTCTTTGAAGAGAAAAACACTGAGAGTAGACAGAGAGGCAATGCAAACACAAAGGCTGAAGAGAGAGGCAACCAAGAACCTTGCATGGGGTTGCAGAGCACCAGGAATAGTTCCCACCCCTGAATATGTCCTAAGGAAAGGATGAGTGAAGTGATGGTACAGAAACAGAAACCTGCTTTCACCATGAACCTCCTCTGAGGTATTAGCTACAAGATCCCATGACCCCCATAGATATTTTAATTGGCAAGGGGATCTGCCCAAACAGTAGGCAGAGACAGAATTCCAGCCTGTACAGAGCCCAGGTGGATTTGCAAGTGGGGCAGCTACAGCAAAATATGACCATAGGTTACCATACCCCTAGGCTCTCCAACTTTCTCCAAATAGCTCTAACCCCAGCTGACCACAAGGCCAGTAGAGAGCAGTGCCATCTTTCCCATGTGACCGGGGCACTTCTATTCTGCATGCCCCTCTGCTCACCAGCCACTTGAAAGGCCCCTGGCTGGCTGTTCCCACAACAGCATGTATACAGCACAGCCTCCACTGCCCAGTCTGAGTGTTTTGCCAGTGGCCCTACTTGAGTGTTTTCCTGGTGGCCTGGGAGCACTAAACCTCCCCTAGCATAGACTGCCCAACCCCAAGGGGCCAGAGGACAAAGCTGTAGGCCTGGTCCCAAAGCCCCAGGGTAATAGCATACAGCTAAGGTGTGCCAATATCAGATCCGTAGCCAGCACTTGAGCAAGGGAAGAGTCCCCACTCTCAAAACATTGAGAAGAGTTAGACACAGGTTCACGAACTGACACAGGAATGGGGTATACTTTCTTCCACAGGTCTGTTCCAGGAAGGATGTGGCCTGTCTGCTAGCCACAGCCTTTGCCTGAGGAATCTCTGTGGCCCAGAACACCAAATAAAGGAAACACAAGCATGAGGTCAGTGATTGGACAGGGCCCCCCTAAGGCCTGAGAACAGACCTGATGAGGGGGTCATCTCTGCTTCCACATACCACAGAGCACTGCTGTGAACATACTGAAATAAAAAGAGCTGCATGGCTGGGTAAGAATCAATCAGCCAGCCATTACTCTTAAGTACCATCTACCGGATAGCAGCCTCTTCTTCCAGTATATATTCTCTGTGAAACCCAGGGCAAGAATGTAGTCACTAATAAAGATCCTGTACAGAGGCTTGGCCCTCTGAAAGTAATCCAGAAACAAAGTGAACTCAACTATACTCACCTTACACCAAAGTTAATCCCTCAAGGAAAATAAATAGAAAAACAAAAAGCTCCATCCAAACGACAGTAAATTCAAAAACACAAAAGAATGCAAGCTTTCTCAGATGAGAAAGTATCAGTGTAAGAACTCTAGCAATTTAAAAAGTCAGAATATCCCTTTATATCCAAATGTTATTAGCTCCCCAGCAATAGTTCGTAACCAGATTGAAATGACTGAAGTAACAGACATAGTTCAGAATCTGGATGGCAAGGAAACTCATTGAGATTCAGGAGAAGGTTGAAATCCATTCCAAGAAACCCAGTAAAACATTCCGAGAGTTGAAAGACAAAATAGCCATTTGAGGTAAAAACCAAACAAATCTTCTGCAATTGAAGATTTCACTACAAGAATTTTACAATATAGTTGGAAGTATTAACAATAGAATAGACCAAGCTAAGGAAAGAATCTCAGAGGTCAAAGACCAGTTCTTTGAATCAACTCAGACAAATACTTTAAAAAAAATTCAAAAATGAACAAAACCTCTGAGAATATGGGATTATGTAAAGAGACCACACTACAACTCAATGGCATTTCTAAGAAAGAAGGAGACATAGTAAGCAACTTGAAAAATATATTTGGGGATATAGTCCATGAAAATTTCCCTAATCCCATTACAGAATTTGACATATAAATTCAAGAAAATACAAACAACCCCTGTGAAATACTATATAAAATGACCATCCCCAAGACATATACCCATCAGATTCACCAAGTCAATGCAAAAGAAAAATTGTAAAGGCAGGTAGAGGAAAGGGTCAGATCAATTACAAAGGGAATTCCATCAGGCTAGCAGTGGACCTCTCAGCAGAAAACTTACAAGCCAGAAGAGATTAGTGTCTGTTGTCAGCATCCTTAAAGAAATTTCAACCAAGAATTTCATATCCTACCAAACTAAGCTACGTAAGTGAAGAAGAAATAAAATCCTTTTCAGACAAGCAAACACTGAGGGAATTCATTACCACTAGACCAGTCTTACAGGAGGTCCTTAAGGGAGTACTAAATAATGGAAACAAAAGAATACTTGCTACTACAAAGACACATAGCCCACAGACACTATAAAGCAACTACAAAATCAAGTCTACAAAATTACCAGCTAACAAAAGGATGATGGGATCAAAATCTCACATGTCAATATTAACCTTAAATGTAAGTAGTCTAAACACCCCACTTAAAAGTCATAGAGTGCCAAGTTGGAAAAAAAGGCAAGCCTCCAACTATCTGCTCTCTTCAAGAGACCCTTCTCACATGTAACTTTGAGCCACCCATGGGCTCAAAGTAAAGGGATAAAGATCTATTATGCAAATGGAAAACAAAAATATGCTAGGAGGACATTACATAATGATAAAGAGTTCAATTCAACAAGAAGACTTAACTATCCTAAATATATATATATATATATATATATATATATACACACACACATACACACACACACACACATATATACGTATACCCAATATTGAAGCACCCACATTCATAAAACAAGTTCTTTTTGACCTATGAAAAGGCTTAGACATCCACAAATAATAGTAGGAGACTTCAACACCCCACTGATATATTTATACAGATCATTGATGCAGAAAACTAACAAAGATATTCTGGACTTAAACTTGAACCTGGACCAAGATATCTATACGATACTTCACCCAATAACCACAGAATATACTTTTCTCATCTGCACACAAAACATGTTCTAAGATCAACCATATGCTCAGCCATAAAGCAAGTCTCAATACATTGAAAAAAATCAAAATCATATCAAGCAAACTCTTGGACCACAAGGCAAAATAGAAGTAAATATTCAAAACATCTCTCAAAACTACACAATGACATGGAAATTAAACAACTTGCTCCTGAATGACTTTTGGGTGAACAATGAAGTTAAAGCAGAAATCAAAAAGTTATTTGCAATTAATGAAAATACAGACACAACATACCAAATCCTTGGGATGCAGCTAAAATCAGTATTAGGAGGAAAGTTTATAGTGCTAAATGCCTACATCAAGAAGTTAGAAAGATCTCAAATTAACAATCTAACATTGTACCTAGATGAATCAGAAAAACAAAACAAGCCAATCCCAAAGCTAGTAGAAAAAAAAATAAATCACTAAAATCAGAGCAGAACTGAATGAAATCAAGATACAAAAATCCATATGAAAGAGCAATGAAACCGAAAGGTGATTATTTGAAAAAAATAAACAAGAGTGATAGACCACTAACTAGATTAAGAAAGGAAACAAAGAGAAAATATAAATAAACACAATCAGAAGTGACAAAGATGACATTACAACTGATCCCACAGAAATACAAAAGATCCTCAGAGACTATTATGAGAACATCTACGCACACAAATTAAAAAACTCAAGAAGAAATGGATAAATTCCTAGAAACACACAACCTTCCAAGATTGAAATAGAAAGAAAATGAAAACGACAGACTAATACAAATTCTGAAATTGAATCAGTAATAATAACAACAACAAAAAAAAAACCTACCAACCAAAAAACAAAAGCCAGGATCAGATACATTTACAGCTGAATTCTACCAGACATACAAAAAACTGGTATCAACTCTACTAAAACTATTCCTAAAAATTGAGGGAGAGGGATTTCTCCTTAACTTATTCTATGAAGCCAGTATCACCCTGATATAAAAATCTGGCAAGCACAACAAAAAAAATAAAATATAAGGTCAATAATCCCTGATAAACATAGATGCAAAAATCCTCAACAGAATACTAGCAAACTTAACCCAGCAGCACATACAAAAGTTATTCATCATGATCAAGTAGGCTTTAATTTCAAGATGCAAAGTTGATTCCACATATGAGAATCAATAAACATGACACACCACATAAACAGAATTAAAAACAAAAACGATATGATCACCTCAACATATGCAAAAAAGCTTTAAATCCAACATCCCTTCAGGACAGAAACTCTCAACAAATTAGGCATCAAAGGAGCATACCTCAAACTAATAAGACCTAAATGTGACAAACCCACAGCCAACATCATACTGAACAGGTAAAAGATGGAACCATTCCTTTTGAGAACTGGAATGAGACAAGGATGCCCACTATTACCACTCCTGTTTAACATAGTACTGGAAGTCCTAGCCAGAGCAATCAGGCAAGAAAAAGAAATAAAAGGCATCAAAATAGGAAAAGAAGTTGTCAAACTATCTCTCTTTGCTGACCACATGATTATATATCTAAAAACCCTAAACACTCCACCAAAGTCTCTTAGAACTGATGCAACTTCAGTAAGTTTCAGGATACAAAGCTAATGCACAAAAGTTGGTAATATTTCTATATACCAATAATGTTCAAGCTGAGAGCCAAATCAAGAATGCAATCCCAGTTACGATAGTCACAAAAATAATAAAATACCTAAGAATACAGCTTACCAGGGAGGTAAAAGATTTCTGCCAAAAAACTACAAAATACTGCAGAAAAAAATCACAGACAAAACAAATAAATGAAAAAACATTCCATTTTCATGGACTGGAAGAATCCATATCATCACAATGGCCATACTGCCCAGAGTAGTTCAGATTCAACACTACTCCTAGCAAACTACTAACATCATTCTTCTCAGAATTAGAAAAAAATTCTAAAATTCATATGGGCCAAAGAAGTACACAAATAGCCAAAGCCATCATAAGCAAAAAGAACAAAACCAGAGGCATTACACTACCCAAATTCAAACTATATTGTAAGTCTACAGTAACCAAAACAGTATGGTACTGTTACAAAAATAAACACATAGACCACAGGACCAGAATAGAGAACCCAGAAATAAAGCCACACATTGAAAATCATCTTATCTTTGACAAAGTTGACAAAAATAGGTAATGTGGAAAAGACTCCCTAGTCAATAGATGGTCTTGACATGACTGGCTAGCCAGATGCAGAAGAATGAAACTGGACCCCTTGCTATAACCACATATAAAAATTAACTCAAGATAGGTTAAACACGTAAATGTATGACCCCATTTATAAAATCCTAGAAGAATACCGGGCACATTGGCTCACACCTGTAATCCCAGCACTTTGGGAAACTGAGGCAGGTGGCTTACTTGAGACCAGGTGATCCAGACCAGCCTGGCCAACATGGCAAAACTCCATCTATACTAAAAATACAAAAATTAGCCAGGCATAGTAGTACATGCCAGTAATTCCAGCTACTGGGAAGGCTAAGGCACCAGAATCGCTTGAACCTGGGAGGTGGAGGTTGCAGCGAGCCAAGATCACGCCACTGCACTCTAGCCTGAGTGACAGAGAAACACTATGTCTAGGAAAAAAAAAAAAAGGTAGAAGAAAACCTAGGAAATATCCTTCTCAGTATCAGGCTTAGTGAAGAATTTACGGCTAAGCCCTCAAAATCAATTACCACCAAAATAAAAATTAGTAAGTGGGATCTAAATTAAACTAAGGAGCTTCTGTGCAGCAAGATAAACTAGCAACAGAGTAAACAGAAATCCTACAGAATGGGAGAAAATATTCACAAACTATGCATCTGAGAAAGGTCTAATATTAAGAATCTGTAAGAAACTTAAATCAACAAGCAAAAAAGAAATAACCCTACTACAAAGTGGGCAAAGGACATGAAGTGTCTACTTCTTAAACAACATAGTAGTGGGCAACAGACAAAAAAGAAATGCTCATCATCACTAATTGTCAGAGAAATGCAAATCAAAACCACAATGAGATACCATTTCACTCCACTCTGAATAGTTTTTGTTAAAAATCCAAAAAATAACAGATACTGATAAGGCTGCAAAGAACAGGAAGCACCTGCACACTGTTAGTGGGAATGTAAATTAGTCCAGCCACTGTGGAGAGCAGCTTGAATATTTCTCAAAGAACTAAGGGTAGAACTACCATTTGACCCAGCAATTCCATTACTGGGTATATATCCAAAAGAAAATAAATCTTTCTACCAAATGGATACACACACCCTTAAGTTCAACGCAGCACTATTCACAGTAGCAAAACAGAATTAAGCCAAGTGCCCAATCATGGTGGATTGGATAAAGAAAATGTTCTATGGTATATATGTGTGTGTATATATATAGGTGTGTATATATATGCATATATGTTTATATATACGTGTATATATATGTATATATGTATATATACGTGTATATATATGTATATATATGTATATATACGTGTATATATATATGTATATGTATATATACACACACACATACACATACATACCATAGAATACCATGGAGCCATAAAAAAGAATGAAATCATGTCCTCTGCAGCAACATGGATGCAGCTGCAGGTCATTATCCCAAGCAAACTAACAGAAACAGAAAACCAAATACCACATGTTCTCACTTATATATGGGAGCTAAACATTGGGTACACATGGATATAAAGATGGGTACAATAAACACTGGGGACTACTAGAACAGGGACAGAGGGAGGATGGAAAGAGGCTGGAAAACTACCTATTGGGTATGATGCTCACGACCTGAATGACAGTTCAGTCATATCCCAAACCTCAGCATCATGCAATATACCTTTGTCACAAACCTGCACATTTACCCCCAAATATAAAATCAAAGCTAAAAAAGAAAAAGGAGATTTTTCAGTTTCTTATTTGCCCTCTTGGAACGCTGTTCTAAGACTGCCATGAAGAAGCCCAATATAATCAATTAAAGAATAATAGGCCACATGGAGCAGAGATGAGTCATTCCAACTTAGTTCCTCTAGTTAAGCAGCCAATAGCCAGTATCAACTGCTAGACATGTCAGTACCGTCATCTTACACTGTCCAGCCCCTTTAGAGTCACAGAAGTTAGCCACATGAGTGAACCCAAGGAAGGGCAACTGCAGAAGCACCCAGCTGAGTCCAAACCAAATTATTTACCCACGGAGGAAAAACAACTCAAGTTTCAAGTGGGTTCTTAGGCAGCAATAGGTAACTGATGAAGTACCATATTTCCTAATTTTCCAACCCAATTTAGATTTTAAATATTCTGTCCTATCATATGATGTATCAAATGGATATCATTTTTTACACTGGAAATATGGTCTTACAAGAGAGTAAGTACTAAAATGTGTTCCATAATGATGGTTGACCTAAATGGACACTTCTTACCTTCTAGAAGGTGAATTGTTATTATTATCTAGTATTAAAGTGATTTTAACCCTGAACACAGTTAGCTTTTCTTTCACTCATGCAAAATAAAGTGGGGGCAGATAATCAAATTTAACTGCCTATGTATCCATCGAAGTATTACAGCTATTACTCATGACATTTGAGTCCAATAAATTCCTTGCACATTCTTCTCCAGGTGTCACTGCCTCATGACCACTCTTTCTGCCACATGCATCCATAGAAAAGTACAAACACATAAAAGATAAAATGAGGAGTGAGAAAACTGTAGATTATGGGGCAAAGATGGATAACTATTATAATGACACACTGAACGATTACATTTCTATAATACATTTTTGTTTGAATTGCCTCCCAGCTAGACCTCTCCTTGGGGAGATGCTGTGTAATTTCTCTGGTTATGTGATAGAACCAAGATGAAAGATAACTCACAAGCTCCTGCGGCTTAAAATATAATGGTTGAAAATTGGTGGGTTATTTTTAAAGGTTTTTTGTGAAGGAAAGAGAGAACTATGCTCTTCTACCCCCAACCACTGTCCTTCCACAAAATAAAAGTCAAATTGTTTCTTCTGTTTTTAAAGACGTTGCTAAAAAAGTTATAATGCAAATGTTTAATGAGTATTAATATAGTACCCTAAATAACATCTCTCTTTTTCCTTACAGTAAAAACCAAAAGATCTAAAATTTCTTCAAAAAGTAGTATACTCAGATTCTGGGGGAAGAGATCAATTTTATAAATCATCTATAATTGAGTATCTGTAATTGTAAAAGCTGTCACTGTAAAATCATACACCTCATGTAACAGTCAGTTGTATTATGTGATTACTTATTTTAACTCCCACTATTCTTGGAAGAGATAAAACTCAAGAATTCATATATCCAGAACCTTTTCTCTAAGGATAGCTGACTGCTTCTACCAAAGTTAGAATCGATTTAAATATTGATTATAAATTAAGGTCAAATCATTTTAAATTTAGACAACTCTAGTGCCGGTAGCACTTCTGTTCAAATATGCTGAATCATCTGAGGCTTTTTTTTCAATATATACTCCAGAAATGGGAAAAATTTACAATGAAAATCTAAAATTGTAGAATCTTAGCTCTAAAAGGGACCCAAAACTTTTTAAGGTTATATATGAGGAAACTAAAGATCAGAGAGTTAAAATAATACACCTGGAGCAGCAGGGTTTGTTAGTGGTGACGCTAGTTTGAGAACCAGTTTTCCTGGACCCTCTGACCAACACTCTCTCCTCTATACCATGTGGACTCACCTTGGAAATTGTGTCTGCTGTTGATGGGAAGCCCCAGTATAACCCACTCCTGAATCCAGGAGCAGCCACACCTGAGCATGGAACTTCTATAATCCTTCAGACACAGCCCTATCCCCAACTTACTAATTCAGATTCTCTACAGGAAAGCAAAGCCTTAGCAATATCTAAACGTTCCCCAGGAGATTCTGGTATGCATCTAGGGTTGAGAACCCCTGTAATAGTTTCTCATCCTCACCCCCTTAATTGACTCAGGCTTAACATGCTGGGAGTCAGTTTTTCACTTCCTAGAATTTCTGGGTCCCTTTGGCCCCCTGATACTCTAGATATCAAGAACCTAATTCTGAGAGTTCGGACTCTTGAAGAACAGAAAACAAAAAGGGGATGGTGGAGAATAATTAAAGTACATGGGTCTTAGCGACATGCATCATCAGTGACACTTCCTACAGACACATGAGAACTTACAAGAGAAAACTATCAAGAAAAATTTTGATTTGGCTATATAAAAATGGTTTTACTTAACAGGCATTTGTGTCAACTGCTAACCAAGTTTGCAATAACATGTATCAGATTGCTTATGGGTTCATTTCATTGTATCAGTAGACCACTCATATAAAGTCATAACTTCCTGCTCACAAGTTCATGAAATTATAGGCAATATGTCTTAGATGCATGCTTAGAAATGATAACATTGGAGAGAAACAGGCAGAATATTTCATGTTTAAAAAAAGGTCTAAATCAGTCAGAATTCATGTTAGCTATATCACAAGAAAAAATATTAGCAATTCAAAGAACCTAAAATGTAACAACTGATCCTGAATCCCAACCCAGTTCTCAAGAAGTAAAGCTAACTCTGGGTTATTTTGAACCTCAGAAATGAGAAAGATAATATTTACTTGCTGGAATAAGATTATAAGTAAAGACGGTCTCCTCACCCCTTGAAAGTCTTGCTCAATTCTTGCAGTTGTGTTGAAAAATACTATTCTTTGAAAGTCTGCAGACTATTTAAGTTTCCAGGTAAAGCATAAACAGCCTGGTCGGCAGTGGGGTCACATGTTTCAGCCTGCCTCCTTACACAGGCAGAATTTTCATTGGTTAAATATTAATTTTGATCATATTTAATACCAAATGTTAACTATTAGGCTTAAATACTCTAAATCTGAACTACCGACGCAAGAAAAAGCATGTCTCTGAAGCTGTCATGTCTCTAATTCAATTGGTCTGAGAAGCAACCTAAGCATCAAGATTTTTAAAACCTCTCCAGATATACTAGTTCATTCTCACAAAGAAGCTTCTTTCTAATAAATTAATAATATATTTTAAAATCCTAAAAAACAGAACTCCCCAAAAGGGTAATTTATAAAGAAAAGAGGTTTAATTGACTCACAGTTCTGCGTGGCTGGGGAGGCCTCAGGAAACTTGCAATCATGAGGGACGGCAAAAGAGAAAAAAGTATCTTCTTCACAAGGTGGCAGGAAGGAGCGCCCGAAGGCGGAAGCGCCACACTTTAAACCACCAGATCTCGTGATAATTCACTCCCTATCACGAGAACAGCATGGGGAAAACCACCCCCATCATTCAATCACCTCCCACCAGTTTTCTCCCCTGATAGGTAGAGATTACCGGGATTACAATTCGAGATGAGAGTTGGGTGGGGACACAGCCGAACCATATCACCAGATGATTTTAATATGCAGCCAAGTGTCAAAGCCCATCAAACAAAGCCCATCAAGAAAACACTTGTGGTTAAGCAAAGAGGCCTACTTACCTTGCTGAAACTCCAGGAGAATATTGAGGGCTTCTCAGTAAGTCAGAGAGTGGTAGGCGGGGGAATTTTAGTAGATGATTGTAAGGAGTGATTAGGGAAGCAGGGAAAGGTTCTGGATTGAATGACATCAAGAATTTGGGGAAATTCTGTGATTGGGTTCCTCAATCATCTTCATCCAAGAGCAGTGCTATGATTGATAAATAAGCAGAGATCATCAAAAAAGCAAAGTTGTTGGCAATGAGGGGTGTTAGTCATTTTTGTGGTTAAGATGTAACCTAACCATCGTCCTATTCTAAATATGGTGTATTTACATTCTTGGTAAAGATTTTGGTCTAGTTTTCAGCAAGGTCAATTTTTTCTCAGTCCAATTGGGCCAATTTTTATACTATCAGAAGGTTGAGAACTACTGATTTAAATAAACTACCTAGCTGAATATGAATGCTGTCTGATTGTGACATCTGTCATTCTTTAGATTCCAGAGTTAAAGTTACCAAATCTGGCTTATTAAACATGTTTTTTTAATTTCTCCCCATTTTATCCAAGTGAAACCTTCCCAAAGCTGGATCTTCCCAGAGAAAAACTCTCTGTTCCCTTTCGCTTGATATAATACATAATTACACCCACAAGTTTAATTTGCAAGAGAATACATGCTACATTCTAAAGAAAAATATAATTTAAAATCCCCCCATTTGGTAAATCATCTTTAAAACACTAGTTATGCTGTATTTAAAACTCATTTTCTACTTATTCTGTTCTTGATGGAAGCTATTGTTAATTTTTCACAAGTATTGGCTCAGGGCTTCCTTGATCTGGTACTACCCAGGAAGGATGGGGGCTCCTTACAGAAATGTTTTTGACAATGTTTTGATGATTCACCTAATGTTCTGCTCTATAAGGAATCAGAAGGTTGCAATCACTTATATTTTATGCCAAGAATCAATATGTATATTTAATAGAAATTGGGGTATTTAACTATTCTTTGGCGATCTGAAATATCTGTTTACTCTCTTAGGAAGCCTGCATAATAGTATGTCATGTCTGCCTGAAAATAAGGTACTTTCAGTGTTTTACATGTGTCAATACAGGGTATCATTTTTATTTCTTTATCAGAGATGGACAATACAGTACCTTCTCATGGTATAGCCAGACTGCTTGGTATTCCCTGAGAACCCTACTCAGGGCTGCCTATTCTTATTTATACTACCTACGCCTCCAGGCTACACAGAGATGAGATACAAGTTTCTCTCACCTAGGCAGAGTTATATCCACTGCTGAGATTTAAAGGAGTCTGAAAATGGCATTATTATTTCTCTACTTGAGTTCTGAACCAGTTAAGAAAACCAAATATTAACATTAGCAAAAAGTTATTTAAAGCCCTAAGCCAAAAGACGCCATATCACAGGTTGACTCCTCCAGGTGCAGATACTGAGACACAGCTGGTGTTCAAGACAGATGAAAGGAATCAAAGGAAGGGGAGGAAACAGGATTGAGCAGAGAAAACAGTCAAACTGTGATGCAGACCCAAAACAGCCTTGGCCAACCTGGCAGGAAGCTCTAGAGTGACATTGCCCAGTCATCTCACAGTTGGTTGAAATTCCTAAACCTTTTAATCCTGTCCTAGTTCAGTTATCAGATGTGGGATGCTCTGAAAAGAGCATATTCTTGAGCAAAGACATCCATCACTTTGCAGCTGAGGCTGATCCTAAGAAAGCAGGCAGCTGGAGACACTCTGCTGACCACCCTCTCCTCAGCTCCTCAGTGAGTTCTTTCTTGGAGGGGCTCTGGGTAACACATGTTCATGTCTACCACAGACCATGTTGGGGCACATAGCTAAGGAGTTCAGCAACAAGAGGGTTCCCAGTATGATATCCAGCACTAGATTTCCATCTAGACACAGGCGGCACTGAGCAATCACAGCCCATCTGCTGAGATGGGCCACAGGAAATGAGCAGAGATGCAGGCCTAGAAAATGCAGTTCTCGGGCTGGGCGCGGTGGCTCACGCCTGTCATCCCAGCACTTTGGGAGGCTGAGGCAGGTGGATCACCTGAGGTCAGGAGTACAAGACCAGCCTGGCCAACATGGTGAAACTCCATCTCTACTAAAAATACAAAACTTAGCCGGGCATGGTGGCAGGCGCCTATAATCCCAGCTACTCCAGAGGCTGAGGCAGGAGAACTGCTTAGATCCGGGAGACAGAAGTTGCAGTGAGCCGAGATAACATCACTGCACTCCAGCCTGGGCAACAAGAGTGAAACTCCATCTCGAAAGAAAAGGAAAAGGAAAAAGAAAAGAAGGAAAGGAAGGAAGGGAGGGAGGGAGGAAACAAAGGGAGGGAATGAAGGGAAGGGAGGGAGGGAACGGAGGGAGGGGAGGGG
>NC_045441.1:82149639-82150200 GCF_002776525.5 Piliocolobus tephrosceles | reverse complement strand
AGGGAGGGAAAGGAGGGAGGGAACGAAGGAAGGAAGAAAGAAATAGGATGCAGTTCTCACAGGCAAGCTGACTCCTAAAGAAGAGAAACACAAAACCTGAGATATGTGTACGCCCAATTTTTGCTCCCACGTTTCGTTAAACAGATTTTGCTCCATGAGAGGGAGTTTGAGAACAGGATACAGAGACAGGCCAGGAGTGATAGGCTAATGGTGACCCTCGCCTGAAAGAAAACACCGTGAGAGAAAAGTAAGTGGTCTCCTCTGTCCGCCTGAGTCACAGATGGTCAGTTAAAGGCAGCACAGTGAGGCTTATTCTCATTTCCAGATGTCCAGATTATCACAGTAATTCAAAGCTCTCATGTATACAGGAATCACTTTTCTACATACTTAAAATATTATTCCATTTGAAAATTTAGTTACTCAGGAGTTGGGTTGGTTGGTTGGGGACTTGGAAGCTGAATTTTATTCTCGTTGAAGTTGCATACAAAATAATATATTTATTTTCCAAGT
Source organism: Piliocolobus tephrosceles (assembly GCF_002776525.5). NCBI lineage: Eukaryota > Metazoa > Chordata > Mammalia > Primates > Cercopithecidae > Piliocolobus > Piliocolobus tephrosceles. Next base: position 82,149,690 of record NC_045441.1, on the reverse strand, counting down.
TCTATATAACATTAATTTTTTTTTTTTTTTTTTTTTTTTTTTTTTTTTTTT
>NC_045441.1:82134997-82149539 GCF_002776525.5 Piliocolobus tephrosceles | reverse complement strand
TTTTTTTTTTTTTTTTTTGAGACCGAGTCTCTCTCTGTTGCCCAGGCTGGAGTGCAATGGCGCGATCTGGGCTCACTGCAACCTCCACCTCCTGGATTCAAGCGATTCTCCTGCCTCAGCCTCCCAAGTAGCTGGGACTACAAGGTGCCTGCCACCAGGCCCAGCTAATTTTTGTATTTTTAGTAGAGACGGAGTTTCGCCATGTTGGTCAGTCTGGTCTTGAACTCCTGACCTCAGGTGATCCACCCTCCTCAGCCTCCCAAAGTGCTGGGATTACAGGTGTGAGCCACTGCGCCCGGCCAACATTAATATTTTTAGATCCTCTGTACTCCTTTATGTCTTAATGAAAAAATCACATTTTAATAAGTCTGTGGCAAAGTGATGTTGTATATACTGCAAGTGGCAATTCAGCAGTCAGATTTTTTATCCTCATTCCCCTTTCAGCTACACGGGAAAGGGAGTGCTCTGGAACTCAGATCAAGAAATCACAGTAACACTCAGAGCACAGGAATCAAGTGCAGCCATGGAGACCCCCACTTCCTCAGTGAGGTGTTGCAGGTGACTCTAAGAGCAACCACAAGGTGCTAATCAGCTTTTAAAGAAGGAGCATGGGATAGGTCAAGGGCATGTCAGTCTTTCTCAGCCAGCCAAAGACACTTTAAGTAATTGGCTAGTCCTTCCTCTATAAAAGCATGGTAACAAGATGTTAAGAAATTTTATTTTTAAATATTGGCCAACTGTTGAAGTAAAATTCCATGTCACGGAGATTTGCTAACAAGATAATATATGACAAGATGTTAATTTCTGCATGTGCAGTTAAGACAAGTCAGTCTTTCAAAATATATTTAAGACTGATGGTCTAAAGATTGCCATAAGACCATTTCCTAAAACCATCTCCAACTCTTTAGAATATCTGCCTGAAATAGCTGGAACACAGACAAATTAGAGAAAACACAGATCTATATTGGATCTGCCTGAACCCACATCTTCAACGATATTTAACAAAGTGTAGTCTTATGAGCACCTTGCACAAATACTGCAAGCACTTACTAAAAACCCAGATGGCTAGACCTTACTTTCTGAATGAGAGTATCTAGGGAGTATGGCCCAGGAAGGAGTCTGCATGGTCAGCTAGTTCCCCCAGATCATTCTAATACACACTATAATTTGAGGAAACCTGTTAGAAATTTAGGCTGCAAAAGGTCAGACATGGTCCAGAATTCAGGCTCAATGAACAACCTCTACAGAATTCATTTGACATTTATTTGGGAACAGTATTTTTCACAAGAGAAATCTAAAACTCTTACGTATTCATTCAATAAATATTTTATTGTGTTCCTGCCTCATCTAGACCCTGTGCTAAATGCAGTAGATTCAAAAATGAAATTCACAGAAGATTGTAAGAATGGTCTAGAATTGTCACACATTATGACTCCTTTCATACTGAATTCAGACCTTGGGGTATGTATATTCCTAGCATTTAAAATGAGAATTCTGGGGAGAAAATTAAACTTATGCTCAGAACTATCCTAAGGAAAGAAAAACATTAAAAAGTTTACAGAGAATACAATTAAATATATCTATTCTGTGGAAAAAAGTTGGGTGTGGAGGGATGAAAAGACATGCATGTCACTATTTTTAAATAAAAAGTTATCTTGAAATGAGATCCGAGCTTAGAGGATGATTCCTATCCCAACCTGAATCAGTTCTTTATAGTAGAATCAGAGAGTTGATGAACTTTTGAGTTGTCCTTTCTTTCTCTGGAAACATAGATCTAAAACCTGGTTATCAAAAAAGGTCATGAAGAGAGGATAAAAGGATAATATGTAAAGCATTGTTGATTTTCCAGAAAGTATCCATGAAACTTGCAGAAAGAATCTCCAAACACTAAACCCATTTCACACACACTACCACAATTCACTAGCATATTCTTCCTTGCTTGCTAGAATAAGCTAAGCTTGTTCAAGATTGTTCAAGCTTGTTCAACACTTGAAATGGTTTCTACAAAGTTTACATAAATATGGTTATGGTATGATAAGCACAGACACCTAACTCCATTTGACCCTCATAGCTTTTGTTTATAAAAAGATTTCACAAAGTATTTGTTTATAATTTTGTCCTATGATCAAACAAAACCTCATTCGATGGTTTTATCCACATCTTATCAAAATCAAAACAAAGAAAAGTATGCATTAAAAAAACTGGAAAACATATTTTAATATTAAAATTAAATAGTAGAACTATGGTTTATTGTTCCACATTTCCTAAATATTTAATAGTGAGAAGGTATTACTTTATAATAAAAAAAATTTTTTAATTAATGCTTAATAGGGAGTTTTATGACAAAATATAATTTTTAAAGTAAAAATAAAATTCAAAGCAACAGTCTTCAATGGTCATTGTTTCTTTTCATCTTATTTCCTCTCCTCTTTAATATGTTTTGCCCTTTGGGCCAGATCATCTCTATACTCCTTCAAACATATGTAAGTTTCAACATTTTTCTTATAACAAGAGGTTCTGGCTTTTCTTTTTCTCTTTTTCTGTGTTGCAACCTCATAAATTTTAACCACAGCCGTCCACTCTACCTCCCATTAGTCTCAATAGTCTTAACTAACTGACTTTTAAAGCATATTGCTTCAGCACATTGACTTTTGCTGGGCACCTTTTTTCCACACCTGACTCTCCTACCCTGCAATTTTATATCTACTCTAACTAATAGTCTTCTAGGTAATAAATTATACATGACATCTGTCTTGTCCTAGTTTTTAAAATCTCTGTAGCCTCTTAAAAGTCTTTTTAATGTCCTTATTGTCAAGTCCAAACCAACTCTGATATTTCCTTCATGTAATACTCTTCTACTTATATTTTTTCTATCTTTGCCCTTACACTTTACTCCACTATCTTTCTCAGCATTTTCTTCAGTAGGTTTTTTTTTTCTTCCTCTAATGCTGTCCATAGCTTATGCTTCTTGCTTTCTTCTTTTTCTGTCTCTTGGTCTGCCTCTTTCATTTGCTGTAAATATGGTGTAAAATCACCCAACCCATGGTAGATCCTTTCCTCCTTCTTCAAGTTCAGATACCATGTATTATTTAATCTGACATAAACTAGCCACAGGCAAGGCTCATTTGATCCTTACCATTGAGCCTTAATATTAGCTAGTATGGTGAATAAGACATTTACAATAACCCTTGGCTACCAATGAGAAAATAGGGGGAAAGGTTAATTGATCTTTCCATATCCATTGAATAATATAGTGACTGAGTGGTGAACAAAGGTTAACTACATGGTTTTGTTTTCCTTTGTTTTCACATAGCTTTATATTCTGACAAGAGCAGACAGATGTGTCCAGCCAAGATGGCCAACTAGTATAATACTATTGCTCTAATGGCTAATATTTTAATAGATTAGCTATAGTAAAATAGCCTATGTGAATGAAAATATAAGTTACTTGCAGAGAGAGTTCAAGAATTCTCCTTTAGAGAATGCATCACTTTGAAAACACAAGGCACTTTAGAAATGCATGATAAATAAAAGAATTTTTTTAAATGGTTAATCAATCTAAACGGTATTTTTACAGTCTATAAGAATTTTAAATTTTTCTGCTAGAATAAAACCACCTCAGGATTTCAATCATATAGACACTTAGAAATCCCCTGGATCGTAGGAAATAGTTTTCAAGATAGTGTAAAGTTTAAAATGCGCGCGCGCACACACACACACACACACACACACATATTCTCAGCAAACAACATGACAGGTAGTTTGATCACATTTCACAGAATAAAAGTATAAACATACTAAGTAAATTCCACGCTAAATCTCCATCACCACATGTGCATACATTATAAGTAAATATATCAAGGAGTCTGAACACTTTAGAAATTCCATCTATAAAAATTATCTGACACTAGCCTTTTAAATTCTTCTGGCAAATTTTGAGTATGCACTTGATACCAGAATATGTAAGCAAACGATGTAAGCATGTATGCACCCAAATTAGAAGCATAAATAGTCATCTAGGTAGTGGATGAAAATGTCATCCCCTAGAATGAGTACAATTTCATGGGTAATTGATAATATATGCCAACTCTGGGAATGTATTCCCAGATAGTGACTTGAAAGACCCTGAAACTATAAAGGCAAGCAACATAATATTGCTAGAACCAGAGTAATCATTCTGACTTGAAAGTGATATTACACAACAAACATGTAAAAAAACATGTCAGTACAATAGAAGTTAAAAAGTTGTGAGGAAAACAAAAGGTGGTAGAATTCTTCAGAATTATAGCAAACCATCCAAACCTGTGCTGTCCAATACTGTAGTCACCAGCCACACATAGGTATTGAAATATGATTAGTCCAGTTGAAACTTAATGTTTAATCTTAATTATAATTATATTTAAATTACATTTCATTAAATTAATTTTAATTAATTTAATTTTAATTTTAAAACCAATCCTCAATGCCATTATTAGAAAATGTTTACAAATATTTGGAGCCAGGCACAGTGGTCCATGCCTGTAGTCTCAGCTATGTGGGAGTGAGGTGGGGGGCTAGCTTGAGCCCGGGAGTTTGAGACCAACCTGAGCAACATAGCAAGACTCTATTTAAAATAGATTATTTAAATTAAATATATATATATATATGGACAACTTAAGTATGTTAATCTACTTTTTCAATTGTAAATTTTATGAAATCTAAATGCATACTAAGTCTTTCCAGTAAAAATTTAGTGTCCAAATTAAGATATGCTTATCCACTCAGTTGTTAGCTACTTGCAAAGAGTCAAAGACAAATAAGTAAATAATGATTTTTCTCAAGTGCGGCACACCCTGCTAAGTGCTTACTAAAGATTCAGAAATAATTAAAGCCATGGCAATTAAATATAAAACTGCACAAAATTTCCCCCCAAAAAATAATAAAATGGTACAAATAAACAAGAAAATGTCCCGAAAGAAAGTAGCCATCAATTTTTTGGTCTTGAACTCAGTATCACAATGAATATCAAGAGATCAAGGAATCATCAGGGATTTTTATTATTCTTAACATTGAGTGCCATAACTATACAGGACATGAGTTCAAAATGCAGCAAGCCAAGTCATAATTAGATAGCAGCCAACCTCATGATTACCCAAAATCTTAAAACATATTACCAGGACTCGAGAAGAGGATATTGGATTAGGATAGGTGAAAAACTACACATATGGTATTACAGATCAAAGGGAATGTATTCAGGCTAAAATGAAACAAAACCAAAAGTAGAAAAACTGAATAAATTTTTGTCTTAGTTTTTAAATATGAAAAATTTTAGAAAGATCCACTTCCATTTCTGTTTCCTGCTATTTCCACCATATCTGCAGTGACTTTCTCCACTAAAGTATAGAACCTTTCCAAGTCATCCATGAGGGTTGGAGTCAAGTACTTCCCAACTCCTGTTAATGTATTATATTTTGTCCTCTTCCCACAAATCACAAATATTCTTAATGGTGTCTAGAAAGGTGAATTCTTTCCAGAAGGTCTTCAATTTCCTTTACCCGAGATTCATCAGAGAAATCACTATGTACATCACCTGTAACCTTAACAAATGTATTTCTTAAATAATAAAATTTGAAAGTTGAAATGGCTCTTTGATTCATGGGCTGCAGAATGTGTGTCGTGTTCACAGGCATAAAAACATTAATATCCTTGTACCAGTCTATCCGAGTTCTTAGGTGACAAGGTACATGTCAATGGGCAGTAATTTTTTTAAAGAATTTTTTTTTTTCTGAACAGTAGGTCTCAACAGTGAGTTTAAAATATTCAGGAAACCATGCTGTTAACAAATGTTCTGTCAAGTGGGCTTTGTTGTTCAATTTATAAAGCACAGGGAGAGTAGTTTTAGTATAATTGTTAAGGGTCCTAAGATTTTCAGGATGGTAAATTGACATTGGCTTCAAATTAAAGTCACTAGCTGCACGGGCCCCAAACAAGAGGGTCAGCCTGTCCTTTAAAGCTTTAAAGCCAGGTATTGACTTCTTTCTAGCTATAAAAGCCCTGAATGGCATCTTCTTTCAATATAAGACTGCTTTGTCTATATTGAAAATCTGTTGTTTAGTGTAGCCACCTTCATTGATAATTTTAGCTAGATCTTCAGGATAACTTGCAGTATCTTCTACACAAGCACTTGCTGCCTTACCTTACACTTTTATGTTATGGAGATGGCTTCTTTTCTTAAACCTTATGAACTAACCACTGCTAACTTCCAACTTTTCTTCTGCAGCTTCCTTACCTCTCTCAGCCTTCATAGAATTAAAGAGTTAGAGCTTTGCTCTGGGTTAGGCTTTGGCTTAAGGGAAAGTTGCAGCTGGTTTGGCCTTCTATCCAGATCATTAAAACTTTCTCCATATCAGCAATAAGGCTACTTCACTTTCTTATCATTACTGTGCTTTCTGGAGTACCACATTTAATTTCCTTCAATCACTGTTTCTTTGCATTCACAACGTGGCTACATGTTCAGGGCAAGAGGCCTAGATTTTGGTGTATCTTAGCTTTCAACATGCCTTCTTCACTAAGCTTAATGACTTCTAGCTTTTGATTGAAAATGAGCGATATGCAACTCCTCCTTTCCCTTGAACATTTAGAGGCCATTATAGGGTTATTAATTGGCCTAATTCAATACTGTTGTGTCTCAGGGAATAGGACAGCCCAAAGAGAGGGAAAGAGATGGGGGAACAACCAGTCAGTGGAGCAGTCAGAACACACACATTTATAGATTAAGGTCACCATCTGATATGGGCATAGCTCATGGTGCCCCAAAACACCTATAATAGTAACATCTAAGATAACTGATCACAGATCACCCTAACAGATATACTAATAATGAAAAAGTGTGAAATATTGTGAGAATTACGAAAATGTGAAACAGACATGAAGTGAGCACATGCTGTTGGAAAAATGGCATAAATAGACTTGCTTGATGCAGGATTGCAACAAACCTTCAATTTGTTAACAATGTACCTTCGAAGTTCAATACAGTGAAGCACAATCACATGAGGTATGCCTGTATATATCTCTAGTGACACATACTACTTTTAATACTTAACTTCAAAAGTTATCTTCCTTTATATTCAAAATTCTTTATAGATATAATTTTAAATGACTGTATAGTAATTACATAGATATAAATGTTTTATTATTGCTGTTCATTTAGGCCTGTTTCCATGCTTCTTTATTATAAATAATGCTGTGATGGATATCTTTATGCATCACAGTTTGTCAGAATTAGAGATTGCTAAGATTTCAATGTTAACCTCCTCTGAAATTCAGGTATTGGGAACTTAATTACCAATGGAACAGTGTTGGGAAGTGGGGCCTAATAGAAGGTGAGTGTTAATGGATTCATGTCATTATAAAGAGGGCTTGTGGGAGAGGGTTCCTTCCCTTCCACTCTTCTGCTATGCAAGGAATGGCATTCCCCCATCTCTGAGGAGTGCAGCATTCAAGGCACAATCTTGGAAGCAGAGACGAAGCCCACACCAGACAGTAAATCTGTTGGCACCTTAATCTGGGACTTTTCAGCCTCCAGAACTGTGAGAAATAAGTTTGATTCTCTATAAATTATCCAGTCTCAGTTATTCTTTTATAACAGCAAAAGCAGACTAAAACAGAGATTATTTCTTTCTTAGAGACTAAGTGAAATTACTAGGCAAAGAACATTTTGTTATTTTCTAATATATATTATTGCTACGATGCTTACTAGAAGGGTTGTACCAATTAACACTGCAAACAAACTGATTGCACATATGTCTATCTTCACATACTTTCATCTGCATAATTATTTTATTTTTACTAATTTGTCAGGCAAAAAAGCACTAAACATACATTTTAATTTTTATTATCTTTGATTAAATATTTTAATGTATTTGTCAGCCAAATATTTCACTTTTTGAATGTTCATATAACTTATTTATATATTGGGGTGTTTATATATTTTAGGCTACCACACTTTGTCATCTTTATAGCAAACAGGATTGACATTTGCTCTTGAATTTTGATTGTGATAGTTCAGAGATAAAGAAGTTTTAATTTTTATATAATCACTTCTATCATCGTTTCTTCTGTAATTTTATATAGTGCCTAATATTTGCCTGGATATTCCTTATATGGTGTTATCACTACTTTTACCTCTCCAAGGGTTTATTTTGATACGCTCTAACTTGAATCTGTTTAATTTTGTTAAAGAGCTGGCCAGTGTTGCCAACATTTCTTCCTGAGTTATGCATTCCTACCCTAACACTTATATGTCAAGTTTTATAGAGCACTCAGGCAAAGATGACTGCTTCAGAGTAAGTTTTTAATACCCTACCCCACCCCTCCAAAAAGCCTGCTACCATTAATGGCTAACGTTTGTGTTACAGTTACCCCATGCCAGGTACTATTCCAAGTACTTTGAATGTATGAATTTAGTAAGCCTTAGAAAGTAGGTTCTATTAACCATTTTACAAAGGAAACTAGCAAAGAGTTTATGCAACTTTCCCAAGATCATACAGCTAGTATGCGTCAGAGACCCTATTAAAATCCTGCTTGACTCTGTAGTCTCATTTTATCTCTTGCTTGCCCTAGATTCCTGTGCTTCAGGCACATTGGCTGCCTTTTTGTTCCTGAATTGTCCCCAGCAAAGTCCTACACCTGAGTCCTAGAGCATGTTCTACCCTCAGTCTAGACTAATTATTTAACAGAACATTTTTTAAAAATAAGATCCTGTGCTTGGATTGAAATCTCACTACCACTGTCTACTAGTTATGTAAATGTGATGGTAGTTTTATGCATCAACTGAGCCAGACTATTAAATTTAGCACTAATCTAGGGGCTGCCATGAAAGTATATTTTAGATGTGTGATTAAAGTCTATAATCAGTTTACTTTAATAAAGAAAATTATCCTAAATAATCTGAGTGAGCCTGATTAAATCAGTTGAAAGGCCTTAAGAACAGAACTGAGGCATCCCAGAGGAAGAAGAAATTCTGCCTGTGTTCTACAAACTTCAGTACATTGTCTGAAAGTTTCAATCTGTCCTTCCTAATAGCTGACCCTCCAGATTCTGGACTTGTCTTGCCAGCCCCCAAAATTGGGTAAACCAATTCCTTGCAGTAAATCTAACTATCTATATATGTTCCTATGGATATATACATATATACATATAACATGTGTGTATGTGTGTTTGTGTCTGTGTGTGCATGTGTGTGTGCATATCCTACTGGATCTTTTTTCTTACGTGTACCCTTCTGGACCTTTTTCTGACAAAACTCTCTTCTGAGACAAATTATCTTTTTGAGCCTCGATGTCCTCATATGGAAAATTGGAATATGGGAATTCCAATTCCCATTGGAAAATGAGAATACAATTTGTACATAGCTCACATGGTGGCTGTAAGGATTTAATGAGATGCTAAGCTTGAACACTTAGCACAGAGCCTGACATACAATAAATTACTTTTATCAATGTTGCCATCAAATATGTACTAATATTTGTAGAGTTCATATCAAATATTAAGCTATAATTTTCTTTTTGTTCGAACTGAGGAAGCTTCCTTATAGATTAAAAAGAATATTTATCAGCAAGACTTTAGTATGCAACAAAGCATAATTCAATTCAGTTCCCATGGGTAAAACAAAAAATGTCCATCAAAGTAGAATGGAAAAATTATGAAAATATTCCATTGGTATATTTAGAAAATGGAATACTATATAACAATGAAAATAAACACATTTCTACTACTGACAACATGGATGAATCACACAAACATATTGAGTGAAAGAAGACAATCATCAAGTACTCACTGTACAGTTTTATTCATTCAAAGTGTAAAAATGAACAAAACTAATCTAGGTGAAAGAAATCAAGGGGGTGGTTAGTACAGCAACACAGGAGAGGTGAGAGAGAGCAGAAGGAGCTTCTGAGATGCTAGGAATGTCGTCCTGTCTCTTGACCTTTAAGCTTTACACAGATATCTTCACTTTAAGAAAATTAATCAGCATGTACATTTAAGATTTGCGTAGCTTTCTGTGGGCATATTATATGTCAATATAAAGAGTTTATTAAAATTTTATGTATTCATTACCGAAGAAGTAACTGCTTCTTTGGCATTTGAAAGGGAATTTGTCCTTAGAGTGAGGCGCCTCAGGTCATTGGCTCAGGCTATGTGACTTTAGGAACTAAAAGAAGCTTCCATAACTAAGAGTTGGTAGCTACTACAAGGATGGCCTCTAAGGAAGAAGTTAGGTACGTTGTTTTACAACAAAGAACAGGTGCATTCATTTATTCTACAAATATCCATTCTCCCCAATGCCACTGCTATCACCATAGTCCACACAACTGTCTCCTCATTTCAGTAATATCCCAACTGTCTTCTGCCTCAGCTGCAAGACACTTCCACCCAATCTGTGCAGACCCTCTACAGTGATCTTTTCACTACAAACATTAGATCATGTCACCTCTGCTTTAAACACATCAATGGTTTTCCACTGAATTGAGGATAAAATCTACTCTCTTTACATAGGCTACAAGGTCCTGTGTGGCCTGGCCCTGCCCACCACTTCACTTTCATGGCTGCTCACTCTTCCCTTGCACACTGTCCAATCAGGTCCTTCGGTCATTTCCTAGGGCACTGCAAATTCTTTCCCTATGTCGGAGCCTTTGCTCTTTCTAAGTCCTCTACAGAACATCCTTCAGACTCCCATGTTGCTGGCTCCATCCCTTCCTCCAGGTCTCAGTCTAAATGTCACTTTCCCCAGAAAGGCTTTTCGGACCTCTGTATTTAAAACCACTTTGCCAGAGGGAGGCAGAGAAAATGGCAGAATAGAAAACTCCATTTATTGTCCCCCCAACCCCCACCATAAGGACACCAATTTAACAACTATATACACACAAAAAAAGGACCTTCATAAGAACCAAAAGTCAGGTGAGCACTCACAGTACCTGGTTTTAACTGCATATCACTGAAAGATTCACTGAAAAGGTAGGAAAAACAGTCTTGAATTGCCGACATCACTCCTCCTCCATCCCTGGCAGCAGCTACACAGCACGAAGAGAGAATCTGTGCACTGAGGAGAGGGAGAGTACAGCAAATGTAATACATTGCATTGAACGCGGTGCTTCCTTCTCATAGCAGAAAACAAAACTGAACTGAATTTAGCTGATGCCTGCCCATGGAAGGAGTATTTAAATCAGCCTTAGCTAGAGGGGCATCACCCAAACCAGTGATTGGAACTTGACTTCCTGCAAGCCTCACCACCTCAGGCTGGAGTGCTCTGGGGCCTTAAATAAACTAGAAAGGCAGTCTAGGCCACAAGGATGGCAACACCGGGGTGAGCCCTAGAAGTGAACTAGGCTCAGAGCCAGCAGACCATGGGGCGGTGGGGAATACACAACCTACTAAGATACCAGACAGGGTGGCTAAGGGAGTACTAGTGCCACCACTCCCCTAACCTCAGGCTACACAGATAGCAGGTTCAAAAGAAATCCCTTCCTTCAGCTTAAGGAAAGGACAGGGAAGAGTGGGGAGCACTTTTTCTTGCATCTTAGATACCAGTTTAGCCATAGCAAGATAGGGCTTTGGTCAGAGTCATGAGGCCCCCTTTCAGGCCCTAGCTCCTGGACAACATTTCTAGATGCACCCTTGGCCAGAAAAGAACTGCCTTGAAAATAAGAACCCAGTCCTGGCAGGATTAATCACCTGCTAATTGAAGAGCCCTTGAGCCTAGCAGTGATACCAAAGTAGTACGTAGTACAACTTGGGTGAGACTCTGAGACTTGCTGTCTTCAGGTGAGATTCAGCACATTCCCAGATAGAGTGGCTACGGAGAGAGACTCCTTCTGCTTGAGAAAAGTAGACAGAAACATAAAGGGGACTTTGTCTTGCACTTTAGGTACCAGCTCTGCTACAGGGGGATAGAGCACCAAGTGGTCTCTTGGGCTCCCTGATTCCAGGACTTCACCCTTGGATGGCATTTCTGCACCTGTCCTGGGTAAGAGGGGAGCTCAATGTCCTGAAGAGTGAGTCCCAGGCCAGGCAGCATTCACCACAAACTGACTAAAGGGTGCTCGAGTCTTAAAGGAATATTAATGGTAGCCTGGCAGTACTCTCCATGAGCCTGTAGTGGCAGTGGACATGAGGTGAACCTCCTCCACCTTTGGAAAGAAAGGGACAAGTGAGAAGGACTGAATCTTGTGGTTTGAGGGCCAGCTCAGCTGTAGTACACTAGAACACCGGGTAAATGTCAAAGGTTTTTGACTCCAGTCCCTGTCTCCCAGATGGATCCTCTGGACCTGCCTGGGGCCTGGGGGAACTCACCCCCCGCTGAAATGGAGGAACACAGTCCTAGCTGGCTTTGCCACCTGCTGATTGTAGACTCCAGAGCCTCAAGTGAACTAAGGCAGTAGCCAGGGAGTGGTTACAGCAGATTTGGGGCAAGATCCAGTTCTGTGCTGACTTCAAGTCTAACCCAGTGCAGTCTTGGTAGAGGTGGCCACAGGAGTGCTTGTATCACTCCACCCACAAGTCCAGGTAGCTCAGGAAAGAGAAACCCCTTTTTGGTGGGGAGAAAGTAAGACAACAAAACAAGAGTTTCTGCTTGGAAATCCACAGAATTCTTTTAGATCTTGTTCAAGACCATCAAGGTGTTACTTCTACAAGTCTGCAGGAACCACAGTGTTACTGGGCTTGGGGTGCCCCCTAATGCAAATATAGTTTAGAACACCCAAGTCCTTTTGAATATCAGGAAAACCTTGCCAAGAAGGATGGCTTCAAACAAGCCCAGGCTAAGAAGACTACAGTAAATACCAAACTCTTTAACATTGAGACACCAAAAACATCTACAAGCATCAACACCATCCAGAAAAACATGACCTCCCCAAATGAACTAAATAAGGCACCAGGGACTAATCCTGGAAAAACAGAGATGTTTCAGACAGAGAATTCAAAATAGTTATTTTGAGGAAGCGCAAAGAAATTCAAGATAACGCAGAGAAGGGATTCAGAATTCTGTCAATAAATTTAACAAAGCAATTGAAATAATTTTTAAAAATCAAGCAGAAATTCTGCAGTTTAAAAATGCAATTGATGTACTGAAGAATGCATCAATCTTTCAATGGTAGACTTGGTCAAGCAGAAGAATTAGTGAACTTTTGACAGGCTATTTGAAATACACAGAGGAGTCAAAAGAAAAAAAACAATAAATCACGCCAAAGGGTCAAAAAAAATAACCTCAAAAGGGCAAATCTAAGACTTATTGGCCTTTAAAAGGAAGTAGAGAAAGAGATGGGGTAGAAACTTTATACAGACAGATAACAGAGAACTTTCTAAACCTAGAGAAAGATCTAAGTACAAGAAGGTTAAAAAACATCAAGCAGTTTACCAAAAAAAAAAAAAAAGACTGCCTCAAGGAATTTAATAATCAGAGTCTTTTTTTTTTTTTTTTTTTGAGATGGAGTCTCACTCTGTCACCCAGGCTGGAGTGCAGTGGCACGATCTCGGCTTACTGAAAGCTCCATCTGCTGGCTTCACGCCAGTCTCCTGCCTCAGCCTCCCAACTAGCTGGGACTACAGGTGCCCACCACCACACCCAGCTAATTTTTTGTATTTTTAGTAGAGATGGGGTTTCACCGTGTTAACCAGGATGGCCTCGATCTCCTCACCTCGTGATCACCCGTCTCAGCCTCCCAAAGTGCTGGGATTACAGACGTGAGCTACTATGCCTGGCCCTTAATAATTAAATTCTCAATGGTCAAAGATAAAGAAAGAATTCTAAAAGCAGCAAGAGAAAATAAACAAATAAAATACAACAGAGCTCTCATATGTCTGGCAACAGACTTCTCAGTGAATACCTTACAGGCCAGGAGAAAGTGGCATGACATATATAAAGACCTGAAGGAAAAGGATTTTTATACTAGAATAGTATCTCCAGTGAAAATATCCTTCAAACATGAAGGAGAAATAAAGACTTTCCCAGACAAACAAAAGCTGAGGGATTTCATCAACACCAAACTAGTCCTACAAGAAATGCTAAAGGGAGTACTTCAATCAGAAAGAAAAGGATGTTGATGAGCAATAATAAATCATCTGAAGGTACAAAACCCACTGGTAATACTAAGTACACAGAAATGTGGAATATTGTAACACCATATCTGTAGTGTGTAAACTACACTTAAGTAGATTCAAAGATGAACCAACCAAAAATAATAACTACAACTTTTCAAGACATAAACAGTACAATAAGATATGAACAGAAACAAAAAATTATGATTGTATATTTAGAAAACCCCATTGTCTCAGCCCAAAATTTCCTTAAGCCAATAAGCAACTTCAGCAAAATCTCAGGATACAAAAGCAATGTGCAAAAATCACAAGCATTCCTATACACCAATAACAGACACACAGAGAGCCAAATCATGAATGAACTTCCATTCACAATTGCTTCAAGGAGAATCAAATACCTAGGAATCCAACTTACAAGGGATGTAAACGACCTCTTCAAGGAGAACTACAAACCACTGCTCAGTGAAAT
>NC_045441.1:82088521-82119997 GCF_002776525.5 Piliocolobus tephrosceles | reverse complement strand
CTGTCATTAATTAAAAAGAACACAATAAACTGTATAATTTGATCACAAAAAAAAAAAAAAAAAAAAAAAAAAAAAAAGTTGTGGCACATAAACACCATGGAATACTATGCAGCCATAAAAAAGGATGAGTTTGCGTCCTTTGTAGGGACATGGATGCAGCTGGAAACCATCATTCTTAGCAAACTATCACAAGAAGAGAAAACCAAACACCGCATGTTCTCACTCATAGGTGGGAACTGAACGATGAGCTCACTTGGACTCAGGAAGGGGAACATCACACACTGGGGCCTATCATGGGGAGGGGGGAGGGGGGAGGGATTGCATTGGGGAGTTATACCTGATATAAATGATGAATTGATGGGTGCTGACGAGTTGATGGGTGCAGCACACCAACATGGCACATGTATACATATGTAACAAACCTGCACGTTATGCACATGTACCCTAGAACTTAAAGTATAATAAAAAAAAAAAATAGCAAAGACATGGAATCAAACTAAATGCCCATCAGTGATAGACTGGATAAAGAAAATATGATACATATACATCATGGAATACTATGTAGCCATAAAATAAAGAACAAGATCATGTCCTTTGCAGGAACATGGATGGAGCTGGAGGGCATTATCCTTAGCAAACTGACGCAAGAACAGAAATCCAAATACTGCATGTTCTCACTTATAAGTGGGAGCTAAATGATGAGAACACATGGACACATACAGGGGAAAAACACACACTGGGGCCTTTTGGAGGTGAACAGTGGGAGAAGGAAGAGGATCAGAAAAAAAAACTAATGGGTTGTATTAGTCCATTTTTATACTGCTCTGAAGAAATAGCCAAGACTGGGCAATTTATAAGGAAAAAGAGGTTTAATGGACTCACAGTTCCGCATGGCTGGGGAGGCCTCACAATCACAGCAGAAAGCAAAGCAGGAACAAAATCACATCTTACATGGTAGCAGGCAAGAGAGTGTGTACAGGGGAACTACCCTTTAAAAAACCATCAGATCTCATGAGAACTAACTCACTATCATGAAACTGCCTGGGAGTAACTGCCCCTGTGATTCAATTACTTCCCACTGGGTCCCTTCCATGACACATGGGAATTATGGGAGCTATAATTCAAGATTTGGGTGGGGATACAGGAGCCAAATCATATCAGGGATACTAGGCTTAATATCTGGGTAATAAAATAATCTGTACAACAAACCTCCAAGACACAAGTTTACCTATGTAACAAACCTAGAATTGTGCCCCTGAACTTAAAAGTTTAAAAAAAAGAAAAAAGAATCCAAAAATATATATAGAACCTCAAAAGACCCAGAATAGCCAAAACTATCCTAAGCAAAAAGAATAAAACTGGAGAAATCACATTACCTGACTTCAAATTATATTGCAGAGCTATAGTAACCAAAACAGCATGGTGCAGGCATAAAAACAGAAACATAGACCAGTGAAACTGAAAAGAAAACTCAGAAATATATTCATTCATCTACAGTGAACTCATTTCTGACAAAGGTTCCAAGAACATCCATTGGGGAAAGGACAGTCTCTTCAATAAATGGTGCTGCAAAAACTGAATATCCATAAGCAAAATAATGAAACTAGACACCCATCTCTTACTATATACAAAAATCAAGTCAAAATAAATTTAAGATTTAAATCTAAGACATCAAACTATGAAACTACTAAAAGAAAACATTGGGGAAACTACCCAGGACATTGGTAAAGACCCAGGACTGGGTAAAGACTGTGATCAATACACCACAGGCACAGGCAACCAAAGAAAAACTGGGAAAATGGGATCACAACAAATTAACTAGCTTCTGCACAGCAAAGGAAACAATCAACAAAGTGAAGAGACAACCCACAGACTGGAAGAAAGTATTTGCAAGCTACCTATCTGACAAAGGATTAAATAACCAGAATACATAAGGAGCTCAAACAACTCTGTAGGAAATAATTTAATAATCGTATTTTTAAATGGGCAAAAGATCTCAATAGACATTTTCAAAAGAAGACATACAAATGGCTAACAGGTATATGGATAGGTGCTCAACATTATTGATCATCAAAGTAATGCAAATTAAAATTACAATGAGATAATTTTTTCTCATCCCAGTTAAAATGGCTTATAGCCAAAAGACAGGCAATAACAAATGCTAGCAACGATGTGGAGAAAAGGGAACCCTCATATACAGTTGGCGGGAATGTTTATATTAGTACAGCCACTATGGAGAACAGTTTGGGGTTTCTCAAAAAACTAAAAGTAGACTTACCACATGATCCAGCAATCCTACTTCCAAGTATATATCAAAAATAAAGGAAATCAGTATATCAAAGAGATATCTGCCCTTCCATGTTTATTGTAGCACCACTCACAATAGCCAAGACTTGGAAGCAACCCTAAGTGTCCATTAACAGACGAATAGATAAGGAAAACGTGGTACATATACACAATGGAGTTCTATTCAGCCTTAAAATAAAAAATAAAAAAATGAGATCCTGTAATTTGCAATAATATGGATAGAACTGAAGGTCATCATGTTAAGTGAAATAAGCCAGGCACAAAAAAAAAACAAATATTGCATGTTGTTACTTATCTGTGGGAGCTAAAAATTAAAACAATTGAACTCATGGAGATAGAGAGTAGAAGGATGGTTATCAGAGGCTGGAAAGAGTAGTTGGATGGGGAGTAGAAAGCGGGATGGTTAATGGGTAAAAAAAAGAGAAAGAATAAATAAGACCTAGTGTTTGCTAGCACAACAGGGTGACTATGGTAAAAAAAAAAAAAAAAAAAAAAAAATTAATTGTACATTTTAAAATACCTAAAGGAGCATAACTGGATTGTCTGAAACACAAAGGATATATATATGAGGTGATGAATACCCTATTTACCCTGATATGATTATTACACACTGTATGCCTGCATCAAAATATCTCACACAACCCATAAAGTATATACCTACTATACACCCACAAAAATTAAAAATAATTTTTTTAAAAAATAAATAAAAGCACTTTGCCTTTCTCTTCTTATTTCCTTGATATTATTTCCCACAATCTGCAATCATTATGCCACTGTCAATTTTCCCTCTTTACATCCTGAATCATGCTAGCCCATGGTAGTTGCTCAAAAATACACAGTGAATAAATAATTCATCCAATTAGCCCATAAGAACCACCACTGAGGGAAACCAGTGGGAATACGTACTAATAATTGTATAACTTCTTTCCCATCTCAAAGCTTTTCTGGATATTAATTTTACCAGAATTTACCTGGATCATATGGTATGATTGCTGGACACACACAGTAATACTCTCCTTAATTATATACTTCCTTAGGAGGAGCCAGTATTGAAATTCAAGTCTTCTGTCCTTTCTACACTTTGACTTTTAGAAAGGGTAGTGGGGTATGAATAGCATCTTGTATGAGTAATTTGGATGCCCATAAATATCCAGCCTTTCCTTTACTATGCTGATATTGTCTGATCATAAACATTAACAGGTGATAAAATTTTGTTTATTAGTCAAGAGACCAAAAGCCATATTTCCTGGGTTTAAATCCTCCTGATCTGCCCCTTATCAGCAGTTCCCTTAAAAATCAACTTTTTTGATCCTTGGTTTTATCAGCAATAAAGTGGAGCTAATACAGCATCACACATTTCTCAGGGTTGTTATGGAAAATAGATAAGCAAATCTGTGTGAAAAGCACTTTGCAAACTTTCTATACACTGTGTAATGTAAGTTGTCATAACTATTTCAGTGTAAGCTTTTCCCCTTGGCTAAGCATAATTTGTAGCCTTCATTTCTGCTTGGAATGCAAATGTTATGGCAAGCTAGATAAATGGAAAAGTTTAATCATCACATAATGGAGCACATTAATGTGAGGTGGACTGTTACACTGGCACAATTACTGTGCCTTATGTCAGTTTGGTCCCAGTGCCAATCAGGCCTTTTATATACATACTTGTGTGTGTGAATATATGTTTCATAAATTTATGTTTTATATCATTAAATACTATTTGCCAAAATGAGACAGACTCCAAAAAAATAGTTTATTTCTGGGATATCTAGTCATTCATTCTTTGCCTCTAAGAGCATAAAAATACCGAACAATATTGTAATTTGTAGAACTTAACTCTTATTTACACCATCTCAACAACCAGATTTTTATTATCAAAACATTTTCATGTATTTTAAAATGATAAGGGCTAGGCCATCATCTATACCCCTTACTCATATCTCAGCAGAAACCAGCAAATTAAAGTCAGTTATGTGGTTACTCTCTCAACTACAGCTTTGATGCTAGCAGAAATTTTGTCAGGATTCTCTGCTCATCTTTTTCTTTTTCTTTCCTTTTCTCTTTTTTTTTTTTTTTTTTTTTTTTCTTTTTTCTTGAGATGGAATCTCGCTCTGTCACCCAGGCTGGAGTGCAGTGGTGCAATCTCGGCTCACTGCAACCTCTGCCTCCCAGGTTCAAGTGATTTGCCTGCCTCAGCCTCCCAAGTAGCCGGGATTACAGGCCGGAGTCATCACACCCGGTTAATTTTTGTATTTTTAGTAGAGATGGTGTTTCACCATGTTAGCCAGACTGTCTTTCGATTATAACATAATAAGCACCAGGACTAGAGACACACTGCTTGATTAGTCCGGAACCATGCAAGTCATAAAGAGTTATCCATATGTATGTAGCTTATTATACAATAAAATGTTAATGATAAACCATAATCAGATTATGAGGTCTAGGATTTTACCTCCACAGTATAAAGTAATTTTCATGCTTGCAGAATTTATTCCATTTCTAACTGAAATTTTATTTTCTTGTGGAAATTTTGTATCAATATGTTTTTGCCTTTATGAGAAACAAACAAAACAAACAAATTTGAAACTCCAGAAAATTAGAATACGGTATAATAAAGCCATGTTTCATGCAACCACTCCAATTTAAAACAGGAAGTCCATGGCTTTAAGGTAAAGAAAATAATTGATTCTAAAAAGTATACAGAATGAATAGAAAACTAGAAGTCATTAGCAATATGGTAAAGAAGATACATGACTTTGTGTCCGTCGGAGGGAAAAAAGGAATCAAGTACTCCAGGAAAATAATAAAATAGATAGAAGAAACATAGTTGAAACATGAAACTCATTCAAATGTGACATGATTTTGAGCAGCCAGTAGAATGTATGACAGGAGAATATAAATGTTATCAATCTTAGCTATGTAAAACTAAAGGTAGAAATTGTAGAAGCTAGGCCATCGACATGAAAAGGCTAGACACACAAACATTTGTATCTTATAACTTGGGAACGCAAGAGGTTCCCCTAGTTTATAGCTGATGAAAGTAGATCTAGGCAAATCATTTAAATTTACACATGTACTCAAAAGGGAAGTTTTTAAAAGATATAAACTATATTGGGAGGAGGTGGGGGAAAAGATGGAAAGTTTTGGTAAATGGGCTAAAGAATTTTATAGCAAAGCAATAGATAATTCAGAAGTTGATACATTGGAGAAGAGTAATTAACATAGCAGAGTATTTACAAAATACAGACAATGCCACTAATCACTAAAGGAACTAAACACAGTTAAAAAATGTTTAACTGGGGAGATGAACTGTGGTGGAATGGATCAGAAACATTGCCTTTTTTTACAGGCCCTTCTGCACTATTTAACTTTAAAATATCTTCATCAAAAGTAAGTATGACCTGCTAAAAGAAATCATAGATCATACAAATAAGTGGAAAAACATTCCATGCTCATAGGTTGGAAGAATCTCTATCTTTAAAATGGCCATACTGCCCAAAACATTCTACAGATTCAATGCTATTCCCATCAAACTATCAACATCATTTTTCACAAAATTAGAAAAAAAATATCCTAAAATTCCTATGAAACCAAACAAAAAGCCCAAGTAGCCAAAGCAACCCTAAGCAAATAAATAAATAAATAAAGCCGGAGGGATAACATTACCCAGCTTCCAACTATACTACAAGGCTACAGTAACCAAACAGCATGGTACTGGTACAAAAACAAATACACAGACCAATGGAACAGAGCAGAGAACCCCGAAATAAAGTCATAAATCATACACCTACAGCCAACTGATCTTTGACAAATTTAACAAAAATAGGCAAAGGAAAAATGACTTCTCTATTCAATTAATGGTGGTAGGACAGCAGATGAATGAAACTGGACTCCAATCTTTCACCATATACAAACATTAACTGAAGATGGATTAAAGACTTAAATGTAACACCTCAAGCTATACAAATCCTAGAAAACCTAGGAAACACAATTCTGGACATCGGCCTTGGGAAAGAATTTATGAATAAGTCCTCAAAAGTATTTGCAACAAAAACAAAAATTGATAAGTGGGACCTAATTAAACTAAAGAGCTCCTCCACAGCAAAAAGAAAATATCAACAAAGTAAACAAACAACCTACAGAATGGGAGAAAATATTCACAAGCTACACATCTGACAAAGATCTAATATTCAGAATCTATAAGGAAGTTAATTCAACAAGCAAAAAAACAACCCCATTGAAAAGTGGGCAAAAGGCCGGGCGCGGTGGCTCAAGCCTGTAATCCCAGCACTTTGGGAGGCCGAGACGGGCGGATCACGAGGTCAGGAGATCCAGACCATCCTGGCTAACACGGTGAAACCCCGTCTCTACTAAAAATACAAAAAAACTAGCCGGGCGAGGTGCAGGGCGCCTGTAGTCCCAGCTGCTCCAGAGGCTGAGGCAGGAGAATGGCGTAAACCCGGGAGGCGGAGCTTGCAGTGAGCTGAGATCCGGCCACTGCACTCCAGCCTGGGCAACAGAGCAAGACTCCGTCTCAAAAAAAAGAAAAGAAAAGTGGGCAAAAGACATGAACAATATGTTGCAACAAAAGACACACCAGCAAACATGAAAAAATTGCTCAGTCACTAATCGTCAGAGAAGTTCACATCAAAACCACAATGATATATCATCTCACACCAGTCAGAATGGCTATTTTTAATAAGTCAAAAAATAACAGATGCTGGTGAGGCTACAGAGAAAATGAAATACTTATACATTTTAGAGGGAATGTAAATTAGTCCCACCACTGTGGAAAACAGTTTGGAGATGTCTCAAAGAACTTAAAACAGAACTACCATTCAACAAAGTGATCTTATTACCTGGATCCTATATATCTAAAAGAAAATAAATTGTTCTACCACAACAAACACATGCACTTATATATTCATTGCAGTGCTTTTCACAATAACAAATGCATGGAATCAATCTAGGCACCCATCAGTGGGGTGGATTGAATTTTTTAAATGTGCTACATATACACCATGAAATACTACACAGCCATTTAAAAGAACAAAATAATGTATTTTGCAGCAACACGAATGTAGTTGGAGGTAATTATCCTAAGCAAATTAATGCAGGATCAGAAAACCAAATACAGCATGTTCTCATTTACAAGTGGGAGCTAAACACTGGGTACTTATGGACATAAAGATAGCAACAATAGACGCTGGGGACTACTAGAGAGAGAGGGAGAGAGGGAGGGAAACAGGGAGGGAGGGCCAGTGCTGAAAAACTAACTATTGGGTACTATGCTCAGTACCTGGGTGATGGGATCAGTTTTACCCAGAAACTCGGAAACATGAAATACACCCATGTAACAAACTTGCACATGTAACCCCTGAGTCTAGAATAAAAGTTTAAAATATTTTTTAAAATCAGATAAATAAAAATGCTTCTTTAAAATGTATGGATGAACTATGTTTATCAACTGCTTAGAAGACATGTTCACCTGGACGTCTCACATCTTCCTCACACTTAAAATCTCCACGTTGAGTTCGTCATCATCATTCCCCATTAAGTACTGCCTGCTACTACATTTCTTTAATCATTCAATAACTCCTTCATTATTTATCCAAAATGAAGCACTCACATTGATGCACTCACTTTGATCCACTGTACTAAATGTTGTTAGCACAATGATGAACAAGATAGAAATGGTTCATTCACTCATGAAGTCTACACCCTAGTAAGAGAGACATATTAAATACACACACACACAAACACACACACACACACACACATCCCAAAACAAAACCACCTGACAATTAAAATAATTTCAACTCTAAAAGAAACAAACAAGGGACTGAGAGGTAGAATAATAGGGATAGCCCATCTTTAACTACAGGATGTGTAAGAAGTTCTCTCAAAGGTGACATTTAAGATGAGATCTAAAGAATAAGAAGGAGCTATCCATATATAATGAGTATGTCATATTTGAGGTTATTCAATTTATTTTGAATACCCTTTTTATATTTAGAGAACTTCCTATTTCATAAGCGAAAAAATATGAAGGTCAAATATGGTGGCTCACACCTGTAATCCTAGCATTGTGGAAGGCCAAGGTGGGAGGACTGCTTGAACCCAGGAGTTCAAGACCAGCCTGGGCAACATAGCAAGACTATGTCTGTACAAAAAATAAAAACAGTTAATCAACCATGGTGGTGCATGCCTGTAGTCTCAACTACTCAGGAAGCTGAGGCAGGAGGATCACTTGAGCCCAGGAGGTCAAGACTGCATGATTCAGCTACTACGCTCTAGCCTGGGCGAGAGGGTGAGACCCTGTCTCAAAAACAAAAACAAAAACAAAAAAAGAAAGGAAAAAAAGAACACCCAGGCCTACTGGAGAACAATTTAGCATCGTGCAAGAATCTACTGCAATTAAGCAAAAGGAGCCAGTCACAAGAGATCACATATTATATGATTCCATTTATATGAAATGTAGAAAATAGGCAAATCTATAAAGAAAGAAAGTACATTTGTGGTTGTCTAGGGCACTGGGAGAGGAGGAAAGAAGGGAAAGAGAGAATAGGGAATGATTGTTAATGGGTAAAGGAATTCTTTTGGGAATTATGGGACTATTCTAAACTTAGATTGAGGTAATGCTTGTACAACTCTTTGAATATGTTAAATCTCTCACATTAGTTATAACTCACAAGCCTGCATGGTTTTTTTTTTTAAATGTGGTCATGATTGGATTAAAGAATATAGGGTAAGAGTTGTGGAGAACCATTTCCCTGGAAACAGAACAATGCAAAGCATATGATTAAATATTTAGGGTTAAGGATCATGCTGGGCCAGTGTTGAGCACTAGTGTCCACTTTAATAAATTGATTGTGATACACAGAGCCCTCTCAAGTTTGAGACCCAGGTAAAGAGCCCCACTTGCCTCAACTAAGGTAGTGGCAGTAGATGTGAAGAGAAGTGGAAAAACTCCATAAATAATTTTGGAGTTTCATTTGACAGATCTAAATGGGACGTCTGATATAGGAAGGTGGAGAAGAAGCTATTAATGGCTACCCAACTATGAATCCCTCCCACATCTTGGAAGAAGAAACAGAGAGATAAGGCAGAGGACATGGAGGAAAAGAAGATATATAGGTGTAGATGAGAAAGAAAGAAAGAATTAAAGTAGAGTTCGAATTATTTTGTGGACTTTTTGAGCAGCCATGTGTTATATTCCCTATTCCCCAACCCCAGAAACTGAATGATGACTCGTCTCAATCAGTTATCAAATTCCCCTAACCATGAGGCATGGGCATACAATATAACCTTGAACAAAAGTATATATAGGAAGGGAATGTCTTATAAGATAGCTTCTGCTATGATTTTCTTTATTACTTTATTCCATTAAAGGACACAGAAAACAACTACTCTGTTAGGGAAAATATCCTTATCCAGGTAAGATTGATGACTTTTTCCTGTATTTATATGCATACTGCAGGTCATTTAGCAGTTATCTATTTACAGGTTTGGCTTTTGCTATTAAATTTGAAGTGCCTCAAATGCATAGATGATGTTATTTATCTGAACTATCCTCAACTTCCAGCACAGTGCCTGGCACACGGTAGCTTGTATTAAATCACTGCTGGATGGTGTGGCGAAAGATTTAAAATTAAGTGACAATATTAGAATACATTAGCAATAGGTGAAGAAGACACATGCTTTTTCATCCACCAGGGGAAAAAGGAATCGGGTACTCTAAGTATAATTTTTTAAATGATAGAAGCAACATAGTTCAAACATGAAACCATTTCAAATGTGACATGATTCTGAGCAGCCAGTAGAATGTATGGCAGGAAAATTTAAATGTTATCAATTTTGATGATGCCTTGATATCCAGTGAAGTTGGAAGAAACTCTGATGATCTAATCATAAATTTCCCTTCCCATTCTGCTCCTGTGGATAAGATCTCCTAACCAAACAACCTCCTTATCAAGTGGACCAGATTCAGTTCCTGCTTATCCCTGAGAAGTAATTTTTTCAAACAAGCCAATCACACCCTCCTGTAGCAACCAAAAAGCACCCCCACACTCTTGTTACTACAAAGCCTGCCTTGCACAGCCCCTGGTTGCTCACTCTTTTCCTGAGTGCCACCCCCATGAGTCTCCGCCACATGTGATGAACTTTTCTACTAGGCTGTCAGCATATATACTGTGTATCTACCTGGCTGGTGCTGGTGCTGGCTTTCATCTGGGCCTTACCCTCTCTGTGTCCTTTCTTCCTAAAGAAGGCTAATTAGCCTCCTCATGGCACAGCACTGATTCCAAATGCTGTTGATCTCATCTGTCGACTGTTGGGTGTTGGGTGTTCAGCCATTCCCATAATCCTAGGGCAAGAATCCCTCCCTCACCAGAAGGGTAAAAAGAGGATGATTAGAACAGATGATTGCATGCACAGGTACATGGATAAATGTATAGGTGAAAGGGTAAGTGAACCACTGTTTTTCACTTGAGTTGAAATTAATTTGAATTAACTATTGTTATTTCATTATTAAACCAGTTAGCAATTGTTATAGCACTTGTCTGCTATTTCTACTTCAATAAATGGAAGAAAAAATTTTAAGTTTGAAAGGTAAGTTTTCAAATTACTGTGAGAAACTTAAGAGTAGAAACTAGAAAAACCCAATTGTTTTTATCATGGGGGAGAAGAGCAACAGGAAGGTCAAAGTTTTAAGTTCCTGGTTAATAGTTACAGTTGAGGTGCTTTTCTTGTAATGAAGTTGATCTCAAACTTTATAGTCCAGTGACCCCATTGGCAGATAAAATAGAAACTACCCTGAAGAAGAACTGAAGGTAAAGTCACTATTCCTTTGAAATATTTCCTTTTGCTTAAAAAAGTTAAGCAGATATTGTCTTGTACTCCACAATAGAGCCATGTTATCTGTGGCTGTGTGAAAAACCACACCAAAATATATGGACTTCAAAACAACCATTTTATTTTGCTCATGAGTTTATGAATCAGCTTTTTGGGGCTGGGTTTGGCTGGGGTTATTCATGCAGCTACAGTCATCTGGCAGCTCAACTGGATACGGAAGGTCCAAGATGGCGTTACTCACCTGCCTAGCAGTGGATGCTGGCTGTCATCTGGACTTTACTGTGTTTGTGGTCTTTCATCCTCAAGGAGACTAGTCCAGGCTTCCTTATGATGCAGCAGTGATTCCAAGGGTGGACACAGTAAAACCTTGAGACCCAGGCTCACAATCAGAAAATGTGACTTCTGCCACAGTCTAGTGGTCAAAGTAAGCCATAAACCCAGACCAGAATCTAAGAATAGGAAAATACACTCCATCTCCTGATGGAGAAGCAACTAAATCACATTGAAAAGGTATGGCCTCACAGAGTTAGAAGAACCTAATATGGTCTTCTTTGTATACTATTTGCTACACCCTCTCCGACAACTCTGAGGAAGACGTGCCCAGATTTACCCTGTAGTTTCTGGCAGTTCACTACATGTTCCTTAGGATATATGGAAACCAAGATGAGAAGCAAGGATCTGAAGAATATTCACATTATGAATGCATGAGCATTTTTATTAGGAATACCATATGAATAAGATGGTGTCACTGTCACTCAGGGTGTGAATGAAATATGAAATGAGATGAAGCACATTAGTAACATCCAGTGGGATTTTCAGAGGCTATAACATCTTGATTTTTTCCCTTTCTCTGTATTTCGTAGCATTGGTTTTTAAATGGGCACAAAGGGTAATGCAATGATTTTTACATTGATAAACACAAAGAGATGAAGTACACAGACAGGTCAATATATTGACAGTGAATGGCCCCCAAATAGCACTAAAACCACCACCACAATTTATACAGATTTGATATTACCTCACACACTCTTGTTTCCTTTTCTACTTGCTCAAGGTCTACCCTGCCTCTCTCATTTGCAGGTCTAGGAGATTAATTCCGTTAAGGGTTACATCTTCTCGTGCTTTCTCCTTTATGAATATCTCAGATCACCCCCTGGTTCCTGATGGACTGGACCCTTCTATACTTTAATTATTTCAACTTTTAGTTAGATTTTGTAACTAAAGAACATGGATAGAGACTGTGTGCATTTTACCAACCGACAATCTTTCGTGAAGTTCACTACAGAAACAAACCCTTTTTCAATCAGCACTTGGTTAATGAGGCTGTTAACCACTGTAGTCCTTTTGATCTTAATTCAATTTTATTTTGGACAGAATCACTACACCTATCTCTACCAACTCAGTTTAATGCCACCTTAATTTCTCATCAAAAATGAAAACTAATTACACAGAAGGTCTTCAGCTGTGCTAAAAATTAGAAGTGTCCCACATAACCCTGTTTAACTGAAAACAAAGAACAAAGCTTGCCCACACTACCTTGGGCAACTGTCCAAGTCTGTAGATCAGCAGCAAGCTCTCTCAAAGGCTGTTTGCCAAAGAACAAAACTAAGCGATGTGTACTTCTGAGAAAAATACACATTACAGGAAGTGTTTCCCTTTGATTTTAAGATACGAGTTCTTTATAAACGTAAATATTTTTTTCCTCTCTACCTCTGGATTTAATAGCACTATCCACAGATTAAGAAGCTTTAAAGATAAGTGCATTTTTTAAAAAAGACAAAAAAATCAAATTTGCTATATGCTGTCAGCATGGTTTTTTCATCAGACTAAAGGGTTAAGCACCAAAGTTGACCTAGTTAATTTAAAGGTAGATTTTAACGAAATTATATTATTTTAGAAAGCTGGGGCAAGGCACTATTGGGAAATCTTTAGAAAAGTACCTATTCAGCTTTAAACTATTATACTTTTCCACCTGGTGATTCTGCTATTATTTTATTTTTGCACTTTGCAGTGTGCAATATTATTGGATTCTTTTTCTGTGGTTTAATCCTCTGAACTTGCTTTCATCTATTTAGTGTACATGAATACACATGATTAGCCAATAATGCAGATAAATAAGCTACTACCGTTGTGAGCTAAGCTTTTCAGGAAAGATGATTACAGCATAGTATAAAGCACAGTTTAACTTCTACAGCATTTGGGTCACATATTCTCTCCCAACCTATTTATAAATAAACTCAGATAACAATTACAACTTACTTCCATTGAACATGAACTATGTGCCAGGAACTATGCTAAGAATTTTATAGGTCTCAGTTCACTTAAGGCCCATGCAGGTTAACCACATCATCTAACTACAGAGTTTGGGGAAAAGAGACTTTTTCCCTTATTTACATGCCATTTCTATATTTCTATGCCAGCATGATTGATAATAAATGTAATAACCACATTTGGGTTTCCCCCCCAAAAAATCAACTTGATTATGAAAATAAGAGTGCGATGAAAACCAAATAAATTACAAAAGAATTTCCCCTTTACAAAAACAAAAAGACTGCCAGAAGTTTTTACAAAATTAAACATACCATGTAACCCAGAAATTCTACTCCTAGATATTTATCCAAGAAAAAATTAGAATACATACACAAAAGGACTTGTACACAAATGTTCACAGCAGCTTTATTCATAATTGCCAAAAACTAGAAAAACTTCAAAGTCCCTCAACAAGAATAAGCAAACTGGTGATGAATATTCAATGAACATTCAAACAATGGAATACTACTCAGCAATAGAGAGGAATAAACTACTGATGCATGCAAACAATGAATGATTCTCAAAAACATCATACTGAGCAAAAGAAAGCAAGCACAAAAGAGTACATCTCATATAATCTTTTTTATATGAAATTCTAAAATAGGTAAAACTAGTGACAGAAGGCAGATCAGTGGTTGCCTCCAACAGAAACTAAGTAGGAATAATTGCAAGGGAGCACAGAAAAACTTCGGAGTTTTGTGTATATTCTATATGTTGATTGGAATGCAACTGATTTATATGTATATATAGATGTGGATATATATGTGTGTGTATATATATATTCTTAAAACCCATACTGTACAATAAAAACAAGTGTCTTTTATGGCCACAATAAAGAAATCAAAAAATAATACATGGTGGCTTGGATGCAGTGAAAAGAGAACACTTCTACACTGCTGGTGAGAATATAAACTAGTACAACCACTACGGAAAACAGTGTGGAGATTCCTTAAATAACTAAAAGTAGAACTACCATTTGATCCAGCAATCCCACTAATCCCACTACTGGGTATCTACCTTGAGGATACATGAAAAGATACTTGCACACACATATTTATGGCAACACAATTCGCAACTGCAAAAATATGGAACCAGCCCAAATGCCCATAAATCGATGAGTGGATAAAGAAATTGTGATATATACATATATGTATCCATATATATACATCACATATATATATACCACATACATGTGTGTATATATCTATGTGTATATATATGTGTGTGTGTATGTGTATGTATATGATGGAATACTACTCAGCCATAAAAAGGAATGAATTAATGGCATTTGCAGCAACCTGGATGGAACTGGAGACTATTATTCTAAGTGAAGTAACTCAGGAATGGAAAATCAAACATCAAATGTTCTCACTCATTAAGTGGGAGTTCAGCTGCGAGGATGCAAAGGCATAGGAATGATACAATGGACTTTGGGGACTCAGGAAAAAGGGAGGGAGGGGAATGAGGGATAAAAGACTACAAATTGGGTTCAGTGTATACTGCTCAGGTAATGGGTGCACCAAAATCTCACAAATCAGTGCTAAAGAACTTATTCATGTAACCAAATACCACCTATACCCCCGATAACCTTTGGAAATAAAAAATTTAAAAAATAAACAGATGTGTTTTTATTGTATAAAAATTAAACCTCAATAAACTGATCAAATATTAAAAGATTGTCAGAAAATTTCATTTAAATAGAAATTTTGTTTCCCTCAGTCCTTATATATTTTTAACTGCTCATTGAGGGGTGAAGTAAAGAAAGTACTGGATCACACTTCCAAGATGGACGAATAGGAACAGTTCAGGTCTACATCTCCCAGCAAAATCAAGGCAAAACACAGGTGATTCCTGCATTTCCAACTGAGGTACCTGGTTCAACTCACTAGGACTGGTTGGACAGTGGGTGCCACCCATGGAGGGCAAGCTGAAGCAGGGTGGGGCATCGCCTCACTAGGGCAGCACAAGGGGTCAGGCGATTTCCTTTTACTAGCCAAGGGAAGCTGTGACAGACTGTACCTGGAGAAACGGTACATTCCTGACCAAATGCTGCATTTTTCCCGTGTGTTAGCAACCAGCAGACCAGGAGATACCCTCCCATGCCTGGCTCCATGGGTGCCACACCAACACAGCCTTGGTCACTGGAAGCACAGCAGTCTGAGATCAATCTGTGATGCTGTGGATTGGCGAGGGGAGGGACGTGCACCATTGCTGAGGCTTGAGTAGCTTACAGTATAAAGAAAGAGGCCAGGAAGCACAAACCGGGTGGAGCCCAAAACAGCTTAGCAAGGCCTACTGCCTCTATAGATTCCACCTCTGGAGGCAGGGCATAGTAGAACAAAAGGCAGCAGACAGCTTCTGCAGACTTAAACATCCCTGTCTGACAGCTCTGAAGAGAGCAGTGGTTCTCTCAGCAGGGCATTCGGGCTCCAAGAACGGACAGACTGTCCTCAAGCAGGTCCCTGACCCCCATGTAGCCTGACTGGAAAACACCTCCCAGTAGGGGCCAAGAGACAACTGAAACAGGTGGATGCCCCTCTGGGATGAATTTTCCAGAGGAAGGATCAAGCAGCAATATTAGCTGTTCTTCAGCCTTTGCTGGTGATACCCAGGCAAAAAGGGTCTGGAGTGGACCTCCAGCAAACTCCAACAGACCTGCAGCTGAGGGGTCTGACTGTTAGAAGGAAAACTAACAAACAGAAAGAAATAGTATCAACATCAACAAAAAGGACATCCACACCAAAACCCCATATGTAGGTCACCAACATCAAAGACCAAAGGTAGATAAAACCACAAAGATAGGGAGAAACCAGAGCAGAAAAGCCAAAAATTCCAAAAAAAAAAAAAAAAAACAGAGTGCCTCTTCACCTCCAAAGGATTGTAGCTCCTCGTCAGCAAGGGAACAAAACTGCATGAAGAATGAGTTTCACAAGTTGACAGAAGTAGGCTTCAGAAGGTTCATAATAATAAACTTCTCCAAGCTAAAGGAGCATGTTCTAACCCATTGCAAGGAAGCTAAAATACTTGAAAAAAGATTAGATGAATGGCTAACTAGAATAAACAGTGCAGAGAAGACCTGAAATGACCTTATGGAGCTGAAAACCATGGCGCAAGAACTTTGTGACGCATGCAGGAGCTTCAATAGCCAATTTGATCAAGTGGAAGAAAGGGTATCAGTGATTGAAGAACAAATTAATGAAATAAAGTGAGAGGCAAGTTTAGAGAAAAAAGAGTAAAAAGAAATGAACAAAGCATCAAAGAAATATGGGACTATGTGAAAAGACCAAATCTACATTTGATTGGTGTACCTGAAAGTGACGGGGAGAATGGAGCCAAGTTGGAAAACACTCTTCAGGATATTATCCAGGAGAACTTCCCTAACCTACAAGCCAGGCCAGCATTCAAATTCAGGAAATACAGAGAACACCACAAAGACACTCCTCGAGAAGAGCAACCCCAAGACACATAATTGTCAGATTAACCAAGGTTGAAATGAAGGAAAAAATGTTAAGGGCAGCCAGAGAGAAAGATCGGGTTACCCACAAAGAGAAGCCCGTCAGACTAACAGCGGATCTCTCGGCAGAAACCCTACAAGCCAGAAGAGAGTCAGGGTCAATATTCAACATTCTTAAAGAAAAGAATTTTCGGCAGGGCGCGGTGGCTCAAGCCTGTAATCCCAGCACTTTGGGAGGCCGAGACGGGCGGATCACGAGGTCAGGAGATCGAGACCATCCTGGCTAATACGGTGAAACCCCGTCTCTACTAAAAAAATACAAAAAAAAACTAGCCGGGCGAGGTGGCGGAAGCCTGTAGTCCCAGCTACTTGGGAGGCTGAGGCAGGAGAATTGCGTAAACCCGGGGGGCGGAGCTTGCAGTGAGCTGAGATCCGGCCACTGCACTCCAGCCTGGGCGACAGAGCGAGACTTCGTCTCAAAAAAAAAAAAAAGAAAAGAAAAGAAAAGAATTTTCAACCCAGAATTTCCTATCCAGCCAAACTAAGCTTCATAAGTAAAGGAGAAATAAAATCCTTTACAGACAAGCAAATGCTAAGAGATTTTGTCACCACCAGGTCTGCCTTACAAGAGCTCCTGAAGGAAGCACTAAACATGGAAAGGAAAAACCAGTACCAGCCACTGCAAAAACATGCCAAATTGTAAAGACCATTGATACCATGAAGAAACTGCATCAATTAACGGGCAAAATAACCAGCTAACATCCTAATGACAGGATCAAATTCACACATAACAATAATAACCTTAAATGTAAATGGGCTAAATGCCCCAATTAAAAGACACAGACTGGCAAATTGGATAGTCAAGAGCCATCAGTATGCTGTATTCAGGAGATTCATCTCACGTGCAAAGACACGCATAGGCTCAAAATAAAGGGATGGAGGAAGATCTACCAAGCAAATGGAAAGCAAAAAAAAAGCAGGGGTTGCAATCCTAGTCTCTGATAAAACAGACTTTAAACCAACAAAGATCAAAAGAGACAAAGATTACTACATAATGGTAAATGGATCAATGCAGCAAGAAGAGATAACAATCCTAAATATATATTCACCCAATACAGGAGCACCAGATTCATAAAGCAAGTGCTTAGAGACCTACAAAGAGACTTAGACTCCCACACAATAATAATGGGAGACTTTAACACACCTCTGTCAATATTAGACAGATCAACAAGACAAAAGGTTAACAAGGATATCCAGGACTTGAATTCAGCTCTGCATCAAGCAGACCCAATAGACATCAACAGAACTCTATACCCCAAATGAACAGAATATACATTCTTCTCAGCACCACATTGCCCCTATTCTAAAATTGACCACTTAATCAGTAGTAAAACACTCCTCAGCAAATGTAAAAGAACAGAAATCACAACAAACTGTCTCTCAGACCACAGTGTAATCAAATTACAACTTAGGACAAAGAAACACTCAAAACCACTCAACTACATGGAAACTGAATAACCTGCTCCTGAATGACTACTGGGTAAATAATGAAATAAAGGCAGAAATATTATTGTTCTTTGAAACCAGTGAGAACAAAGACACAATGCAGCAGAATTTCTGTAACACATGTAAAGCAGTATGTAGACGGAAATTTATAGCACTAAATGCCCACAAGAGAAAGCAGGAAAGAACTAAAATCAACATCCTAACATCACAATTAAAAGAACTAGAGAAGCAAGAGCAAAAAATTCAAAAGCTAGCAGAAGGCAAGAAATAACTAAGATTAGAGCAGAACTGAAGGAGATAGAAACACAAAAATACCCTTCAAAAAATCAATGAATCCAGGAGCTGGTTTTTCAAAACCAGCAAAATAGACCACTAGGCAGACTAATAAAGAATAAAAGAGAGAAGAATCAAATAGACGCAATAAAAAATGATAAAGGGGGTATCACCACCGATCCCACAGAAATACGAACTACCATCAGAGAATACTATAAACACCTCTATGCAAATAAACCAGAAAATCTAGAAGAAATGAATAAATTCCTAGACACATACACCCTCACAGGACTAAACTAGGAAGAAGTTGAATCTCTGAATAGACCAATAACAGGTTCTGAAATTGAGGCAATAATTAATAGCCTACCAACCAAAAAAAGTCCAGGACCAAACGGATTCACGGCCTAATTCTACCAGAAGCACAAAGAGGAGCTGGTACCACTCCTTCTGAAACTATTTCAACCATTAGAAAAAGAGGGAATCCTCCTAACTCATTTTATGAGGCTAACATCAGCCTGATACCAAAGCCTGGTAGAGACACAACAAAAAAAAAAAAGAGAATTTTAGGCCAATATCCCTGATGAACATCAATGTCAAAATCCTCAATAAAATACTGGCAAACTGAATCCAGCAGCACATCGCAAACCTTATCCACCACGATCAAGTCAGCTTCATCCCTGGGATGCAAGGCTGGTTCAACATACACAAATCAATAAATGTAAACCATCACATAAACAGAACCAATGACAAAAACCACATGATTATCTCAATAGATATAGGAAAGGTCTTTGACAAAATTCAACAGCCTTTCATGCTAAAAACTCTCAAGAAACTAGGTATTGATGAAATGTATCTCAAAATAATTGCAGCTGTTTATGACAAACCCACAGCCAATATCATACTGAATGGGCAAAAACTGGAAGCATTCCCTTTGAAAACCAACACAAGACAAGGATGCCCTCTCCCACCACTCCTATTCAACACAGTGTTGGAAGTTCTGGCTATGGCAATCAGGCAAGAGAAAGAAATAAAGGGTATTCAATTAGGAAAGGAGGAAATCAAATTGTCCCTATTTGCAGATGACATGATTGTATATTTAGAAAACCCCATCATCTCAGCCCAAAATTTCCTTAAGCCAATAAGCAACTTCAGCAAAATCTCAGGATGCAAAAGCAATGTGCAAAAATCACAAGCATTCCTATACACCAATAACAGACACACAGAGAGCCAAATCATGAGTGAACTCCCTTTCACAATTACTACAAAGAGAATAAAATACCTAGGAATCCAACTTACAAGGGATGTGAAGGACCTCTTCAAGGAGAACTACAAACCACTGCTCAGCGAAATTAAAGAGGACAAAAACAAATGGAAGAACATTCCATGCTCATGGGTAGGAAGAATCAATATCATGAAAATGGCCATACTGCCCAAGGTAATTTATAGATTCAGTGCTATCCCTATCAAGCTACTACTGGCTTTCTTCACAGAATTGGCAAAAACTACTTTAAAGTTCATATGGAACCAAAACAGAGTCCACATAGCCAAGACAATCCTAAGCAAAAAGGACAAAGCTGGAGGCATCACACTAGCTAACTTCAAACTATACTCCAAGGCTACCAGTAACCAAAACAGCATGGTACTGGTACCAAAACAGAGATATAGACCAATGGAACAGAACAGAGGCCTCAGAAATAACACTGCACATCTAGAACCATCTGATCTTTGACAAACCTGACAAAAACAAACAATGGAGAAAGGATTCCCTATTTAATAAATCGTGCTGGGAAAACTGGCTAGCCATATGTAGAAAGCTGAAACTGGATCCCTTCCTTACACTTTATGCAAAAATTAACTCAAGATGGATTAAAGACTTAAATGTCTGACCTAAAACCATAAAAACCCTAGAAGAAAACCTAGGCAATACCATTCAGGACATAGGCATGGGCAAAGGCTTCATGATTAAAACACCAAAAGCAATGGCAGCAAAAGCCAAAATAGACAATTAGTTTAATTGGATCTAATTGAATTAAAGAGCAACTGCACAGCAAAAGAAACTACCATCAGAATGAACAGGCAACCTACAGAATGGGAGAAAATTTTTGCAATCTACTCAGCTGAAAAAGGGCTAACATCCAGAATCTACAAAGAACTTAAACAAATTTACATGAAAAAAACCAACAACCCTATCTAAAAGTGAGCAAAGGATATGAACAGACACTTGTCAAAAGAAGACGTTAATACAGCCAACAAACACATAAAAAAATACCCATCATCACTGGTCATCGGAGAAATGCAAATCAAAACCACAATGAGATAGCATCTCATGCCAGTTAGGTTAGAATGGTGATCCTTAAAAAGTCAGGAAACAACAGATGCTGGAGAGGATTTGGAGAAATAGGAATGCTTTTACACTGTTGGTGAGAGTGTAAGTTAGTTCAACAATTGTGGAAGACAGTGTGGCGATTCCTCAAGGATCTAGAACTAGAAATGCCATTTGACCCAGCCATCCCATTAATGCACATATACACAACGAGTATAAATCATGCTACTATAAAGACACATGCACATGTATGTTTATTGTGGCACTATTCACAATAGCAAAGACTTGGAACCAACCCAAATGTCCATCAATAATAGACTGGATTAAGAAAATGTGGCACATATATACCATGGAATACTATGCAGCCATTAAAAGGTATGAGTTCATGTCATTTGCAGGGACATAGATGAAGCTGGAAACCATCATTCTAAGCAAACTATCACAAGGACAGAAAACCAAACACCATATGTTCTCACTCATAGGTGGAAATTGAACAATGAGAACACATTGACACAGGGCGGGGAACATCACACACTGGGGCCTCTTGGGGGTTGGGGGTCTGGGAGAGGAATAGCATTAGGAGAAATACCTAATGTAAATGACAAGTTGATGGGTGCAGCTAACCAACATGGCACATGTGTACCTATGTAACAAACCTGTACGTTGTGCACATGCACCCTAGAACTTAAAGCATACTTTTAAAAAAGTACTAAAAGTTACAATTAAAAATCATTCTAATCTAAAATACAGAGAATTTCTGAATTGTGCTTAATTTCATTTAGTTTAAAAATCATTTATTCAACATTATACAAATATATTTTTGTCTATTACATTTCTATTTCAGGGGAATTAATTATGTCTTATGCATCACTCATTGAGAAGAAATGTCATATTTTGCTTCTTTCCTAAGAAAGTAAGGAAGAGAAGCATGAGTCTCACCATAAGAAAATGGTGACAATCCTGGAAGCCTCTTCCTTTCCACCTTTTCTAGGAAACAAGCTTATTTTCCCATTGTCCTTATATCTCACATTGTCTGCTCTGTGATTTTTCCATCTATTGCATATTGCCAGGGCCTACAGCTATAACCTTTCTCTTCCTGGGGCCTCATCAGAGCTGCAGTAGCTTATTGGCTCCAGCATGACTCAGGGGTTGCTTCACCCCTAACCCACAGCATAGGAGTTCTCATCTTGTCTTATCCACAGGTGGGGGAATGTCATTGACTGGACCAGGCAATTACTATCTGCTCCCCACCTAAAAGTGCTCATTCCCTGGTTATATAGTGGTAAGTTAACCTCCTCACTGTAATCAGAGTAAATAACAACTCCTTCTGTCATTATGCTTTGTTTAGGCAGTTCAAAGCCTATCACAAGCTGTCTGAGCAATTCTAGCAAGAAAATAAGTTTTAAACTTTGGAGGTGACTGAATTGTATATGTATTGGTGTTGGGATGAATTGGGCCCACATCTAAATGTGCCTTAGATGTGCCCTAGATGTGGGTCCAATTCATTCCAACACCAATACATACACAATTCAGTTACCTCCAAAGTTTAAAATGTACATATACAATTTCCAACACCAATACATATACAGTTTCCAACACCAATACATGTTCCCACTGATGTCCCCACTGTGTCAGCCACTGTTAGGAAAATAATCTCTTGGTGTTCCATGTTGCTATGTCCACTCCTATTCCCTGCATAGCCCCACTTCCTAGTGTTAATCTCTGTGTTTGACTTTCCTGGTTGCTTCCGTCAGAAATACTGTCTTGCTTTTGTAGGGAGGCTATGTGAAATTTTAGTTGATCTTTTAACAACATTCCATTTCCATTGACATGATACCTGTTTTCTGAATGTGAAAAGGTAGATGGAAACCTCAGGATATATTGTGTCTTCTTTCCCAGTCCTGAATGTCTTTGGCCTGATGTGAATCCCCTTAATCCCTGGTTATAATGCTGAAGAGTCCATTTATGATTGTTTAGAAACAGAACAGTGGTTTCTGCTGCCACTCCAAATTGTAAATTAGTATCCATGGTTGTCAACACATTTTATTTACTCAGGCAAAATGATAAGAATCCAACATAGCACACTTGTCCATCATGTGCTGTGTGTGTCCCCCACCTGGGTGTCCTCAAGGATAGGAGCCTTGCAGGTACAGGACTGTTACCACAATAATTTTGATGTTTAATTAAGCCTGGTTTTAAAAGTAATGCTTTAACTTTGTTAACCAAATTGGGAAGGTAAAATCATAAAATCTGTGTTAGTTATTTTTTCAACTTAATTTGGCAAGACAAATTTCATCACTAGATTATATTTTTTGGCCAAGAAAAGACACCTTTTCTGAATGTGACAGTAATAGTAAACTAAATGATAATGATGGCTTTACTCAGACATGTGATCCCTCATATATTGATTCAGTTTTGAACTTACATCTTTATGTTTTGTATGTAAGTGTATGTACATTTTCTTGGCTTCATTGCTGCATTAACTATATCATTGCTGCATTAACTACATCTCAGCAAAATAACACACTGTGGCTTTAGTACTGCTCTGTCCTTGTCAGCAGTTTCAAGCTCACATCAACATAAACTTCCAACACCACTTCTGATTGTGACATTACACCTCCTGGAAGACTTACTATGTTAAAATTTTCCCTCCTTATATTTATTAATTCTGTTAGCTAACCACTATAAGCATCCTGCCACATTGATGAAGACTGAACTTTTTCAAACAGTGTTTTGTTATTTCAACTGGAGTAATTGAAGGAGCATCCTAGTATGACAGACTTCATAAACCCGAAGTCTCTGGTATTCATAAATTCCAAAAAGGCTGCTCCCTACTCACTCGTTTCTGCACACTGATTCTAAGGGAATCTCACTCATATTTAGACATATATGATTTACATATTGCTGCCCAAATATGTTTAGACTTAGCTAAGTCTAAAACAAACAAAAGTACAGCCCCTATTGCCTTGCATGGGGGACACCTGAGCCAGACCCAGAGCACATCTGCACAGGTGTACCTCCCTGGCTTTTTTGGCCTCATCCTCGCTCTGATTTCCAGCCCCAGAACAGCTTGATGTGCACTCATCCTGCCAACAGGAGGAATGCAAAGACATTTCACCCATTACCCCAACCAGAACGTTTTTCTTTTCCCCATCCCCAACTGACTGCCAAAAGTGCTGGCTTGTAGCTTGCATTTTGAGGTTCTGAATACGTAGAGAACATAGTTTCACCTCATGGAAAGTTATTTAAAAAGCTGGAACAGATGAATAATTTAATTTACAAGTCTTTGTTCTTTGCAGAATTCTCTTATCATCCCCAAGCATGACCTTTCCAATCCTTTTCCAAAAGGAAAAGTGAATCTTATTCATCTGGCTACCCTTGTGTCTTTTGCAATATTTATCTCACTTTTCTACTGGACACTGATTAGGTAAACTGAATCTCGGCTTTCCAATGAACTATTGGCAGGGTGCTCACAGCACAATCCATTGGGTTTTTAGTAGACAACACAGTTGTCTTCATGACTAAGATAAAAAGTCTGAAAGAAAATGAGGCATATTTTCAAGATTTTTAAAAAGTAGTGTAGTGTCACAAAGAATGGAACAGTAAAACATTTTCAAAACTTTTAATAAACATTCTTCATACAAAAAGGCAGTTTAAACAAATCATGTGGAATTAAGAACTCGTCAAAGCTTCTAGGATTCACATCTTGGAAACAGTTACGTGTAACATATGATCGTAACTTTTGATTAAATTGGACCAAAATACATAAAAATATTACATTACAGATTTGTTTTTAAATCTAAAGTTGTCCTCTGCAAATGTAGACTGAGGACCCAAGAAAATGCCCAGTTTACACAGCTTACAATTTAGAGTGTGTTTATTCGAGAATGCCACAAATAAGAAAAATAAGAATCTTCACTGAGGCATTTCTGCATACCACTGCATTAGGAAATGCTATTTATTTTGACAATCATTTCCTCAGAGATCTGACTGAAATCTTATTTCATGTAAAATTCCTTTTCCTGTATATTATACTGCCACCTTGTGGTTAGAATGTTTTTCCAGGGTTGTTTTCTTTTTGTCCCTTACAAGCATGTTTAGTTAGATGTGATTGACATTTCCCTGAAATTGTAAACTTCCACTCAATAGTAACTTTCAGTGATATTGTCCATATTCCCAATAATATGCATTTTAAATCAAATGATTCCTTTTTATCTCTAAATTAAACTATGAGTGTTTGAGTGAACCATATTTCCAAACATAGATTCACTTATCTATTTTATAAAAGGTTCTAAATTCTGATATTACCTCACAAAATAATCATAGAATGAGACAAACATAATTCTGGATCTATGTATACAAAGACAAATAAAAGAGATTGAGACTATTCACATAGCTTGTGAGAGAAAATGACAGCTTTAAGACAAGTAAGAGTCTTTCACTTTATTTAAGTGCTGCAGGGTATGGATTCTCAATACCAGCATATACGATCTTTGGTAAAGTACTAAGAAGACCAAAAGCAAAAGTAGAGAGTCAGACACAAGGGTCATATAGTTAGGTAGCTTTTTTCTATTCCATGTTAAGCCCAAACTAGAAGCTTCACCCACATCTGAAAACGTTAGAAATTCAGAGTTTTGGCCAGGCACAGTGGCTCACACCTGTAACCCCACCACTTTGGGAGGCAGAGGCAGGTACCTAGTTTGAGCCCAGGAATTCAAGACTATCCTGGGCAACATGGTGAAACCCAGTCTTTACAAAAAATAAATACAAAAATGCGCCTGTGGTCCTAGCTACTTAGAAGGCTGAGGTGAGAGGATTGCTTCAGCTGGGGAGATGGAGGCTACAGTGAGCCATGATCATGCCACTGCACTCCAGCTTGGGCAACAGAGCTAGACCCTGTCTCAAAAAAAAAAAAAAAAAGAAAAGAAAAGAAATTCAGAGCTTCCATGTTCATTCTAGACCTATGAAGCAGAATATCTGCATTTCAATAAGATTCCCAGGTGATTTGTATGCACAGTACAGTTTAAAAGCATTGCTCTATCCCTGTGCTCATGACAAGCTGTTGCTTAGATTGACTGAACCTATTACCTCTAAAGATCTAGCAGATGTGGTCAATAAACTTCATGTGCCTAACGGCTACTTCAAGATCTGGTCATTATAACTAAGTTAGTCAGATTTTCAAATTCCCTACCCACTTATGGAAATAATTGGTCACATATGAGCAGAAGTACAAAGAGTTCCTATAAAAGACTCAAAAGAAACTACAGTCTCTGTTATGATAAGTTAATTAACACCTAAGGCAAGAGAAAAGTATATGATGACGGCTAGCTTTCAGTTTTTCTTTACTTTTCCTTTTTGTGGAAGGAGAGAGTTAAAATCTATTCTTTTAGCAATTTTCAAGAATACAATACATTGTTATTAAGCACAGTCACCATGTTATACAATAGATATCTTGAGCTTATTTCTCCTAACTGAAATTTTGTAGACTTTGACTGACATCACTCCAAACCCCCACCTGCTTCTCTCCCCTACCCAGCCCTAGTAACGACATTTTATTTTCTATTTCTATGAGTTCAACTTCTTCAGATACCACATGTAA
Organism: Piliocolobus tephrosceles; assembly: GCF_002776525.5. Lineage (NCBI taxonomy): Eukaryota > Metazoa > Chordata > Mammalia > Primates > Cercopithecidae > Piliocolobus > Piliocolobus tephrosceles. The sequence continues at coordinate 82,093,375 of NC_045441.1, read as the reverse complement.
GTGAGATCACACAGTATTTGTCTTTCAATGCTTTGCTTATTTCACTTAATACAATGTCCTCCAGGTTCATCCACGTGGTTACAAATAACAGAATTTCCTTATTTTTAAAGTCTGAATAGTATTCCATTGTGTATATGCTATATGTTCTTTATCCATTCATCCGCCGATGGACATTTAGATTGATTCCAACCCTTGGCTACTGTGAATAATGCTATAATGAACATAGGAGTGTAGATAACTCTTTGACATACTGATTTCATTTCCTTTAAATATATTCCCAGTAGTGGGATTGCTGGATCATACTGTAATTCTGGTTTTAATCTTTTGAGGAAGCTCCATTCTGTTTTTCATAAGGGCTGTACTAATTACATCCTCACCAACAATATGCAAGGATTCTGTTTTCTACACATCTTCACCAACACTTGTTACCTTTTTTCTTTTTTAATAATAACCATTCTAACTGATGTGAAGTGGTGTATCGTTGTGGTTTTAATATGCATTTCACTTGATGATTAGTGAGACTGAGCATTTTTTCATACACTTGTCGGCCATTTGTATGTCTTCTTTTGGGAAATGTCTATGCAGGTCCTTTGCCCAGTTTTTAGTTGGGTTATTTACTTTCTTGCTATTGAGTTGTTTGAATTCCTTAAATATTTTGGATATTAGCGCCTTACCAGATGTACCATTTGCAAATATTTTCTCCCTTTCATAGCTTGTCTCTTCACTCTGTTGATTCTTTCTTTTGCTGTGCAGAAGCATTTTAATTTGATCTAATTCCATTTGCCTATTTTTGTTTGTGTTGCCTGTGCTTTTGGGGCAAAAAAAATCATTGCCCAGACCAATGTCATGGAGCTTTTCTTCTATGATTTCTTCTAGTAGTTTTACAGTTTCATATCTTACATTTAACTTCTTAATTCATTGGAGGTTGATTTTTCTCTATGGTGTGAGATAAGAGTCTAATTTCATTCTTCTGCATGTGGATATTCAGTTGTCCCAACACCATTTATTGAAGAGACTGTCCTTTCTCCCTTCCATGTTCTTAGTCAAATACAAATTGACCAATGCATAGATTTATTTCTGGGCTCTATATTCTGTTCCATCAGTCTGCATGTCTGTTTTTATGTCAGTGCCATGCTGTTTTGGTTACTGTAGCTTCGTAGTATATTTTAAAGTCAGACAGTGTGATACCTCCAGCTTTATTCTTTTTGCACCAAGTTTGCCTTCAATATTTGTGGTCTTTGATGGATCTACATGAATTTTAGGATTGTTTTTTCTATTTCTGTGAAATTATGGACATTTTAACAGTATAGATTCTTTTAATTCATGAACATGAGATATATTTCCATTTATCTGTGCCTTCTTCAATTTCTTTCATTAATGTTTTATAGTTTTCCTTGGTTAAATTTAACCTTGTGGCTCTAGCTGATAAATGTTGAACACCATATAAAGTATCACTCTTTGTTTCAAAAAGGAGAGTTATCAGTTCTTATTGAATGTTTATTACTTCCACTCAAAAGCACATACTGTAACGTATCAAGTGCACTTTTAGGATGCATTTTTAACTTGGAATATAAATATAGGTTATGCATTGGTTTAGAATGCACATATCTTTCAACTTGTTCATCCTAAGTATTTTGTTACATTGTAACTACTGTAAATGGAATTGTGTTCTTGATTTTTTTTTTCAGATAGCTCATTGTTATTGTATAGAAATGCTACTAGTTTTGTACATTGGTTTCGTATTCTGAAACTTTACTAAATTTGTTTATTAGTTCTAACAGTTTTTTGGTGGAGTCTTTGGGGATTTCTACATATTTATAGAAATTGTAAATTGTACAATAAATTGTATATAGAAACAATTTAACTTCTTCCTTTCCAATTTGGATGCCTTCTATTTTTTTTTTTTTTTTTTTTTTTTTTTCTCTTGCCTAATTGCTCTGGCTAGGAATCCCAGTACTATGCTGAATAGCTGTAGGAAGCATGGGCACACTTGTCTTGTTCCTGATCATAGAGGACACATTTATAATATACTGTTATTAACTGTAGTTACCATGATATATAATAGATCTCTGAAATTTATTCTTCTTGTCTAACTGAAATTTTGTAGCCTTTGAACAGTATCTTCTCTCCCTTCTCCTCCCAGCCTAAATTAACCACCATTCTACTCTCTGTTTCTGTAAGTTCAAAAACCAATTTTAAAGCTCTGTGTTTCTACTATCATCATCTCTGTTCCTGCCCAGCATTAAATCAAGTCAGCAGATCATATATCTATATATTTGAGAGTTGATTTCAGAAAACAAGCAATATAGGTAATATTAAAAGCAAATGTAGAAAATATTATGAAGAATCAGCCTCATGCCTCTGCTTAATAGCCTCCATACTCCAAATGGAGAGTAAGACCTAACATGAAAGAAACTAAAAAGAATTATTCCAAGTCTACTGCCCCTTCATAAGTGTGGATCACAGACTATTGGTATACATCATAAGATCAAACTAACATACATTATACAGTTTGACACATTACAAATTTTGATCCACAACATTTCTTATATCTAAAGTACAACTAAAAAGCAAGACTTTTGAATGTCAATGTCAAGATAAAAGCTTTCCTGCTTCAAGAGCAACACTGTAATTTCCACAGTCTCTGAGCCTAGAAAATATGTTTTCCTTCTGTAAAAATCAGGAGTTCTGAGAACTAACTGGAATTGCATTGGATTTAAAATTATTGAATTCCTGGTTAATCTACTTACTCTGAGTAAGAAACCATTGCATTACAGGTCTAACTAGGAGAAGGACCATGAAACAATCCTAACGAAAAAGCTGTATCTGAATACCTCCCACTCCACAAATAAATTTTAAAATATATATATATTAAAAATTAGATCAGTTTGTTACTATTTGGATGAATTTAAGTTATATGTAAACATCCAAGCAAGTTTACTTGAATTCCTATTTTTTAAGCAGAGATCAATAAAAGGCAAGATTTTTATGTCTCCATAATATCAATAATTTGTTCAACCGAATTTTTATCTTTTTCAGTCAGCTATTTTGTCAACAGAGGCAGAAGCTGAAATTTTGCTGGACATGTTGCTTGTTGTGTTTGTTTGTGGTGTTATATAAACATTGGACTTGCCATCAAATACCATTCCTATTTTGCTGTTGTTAGGTCATTTTTGTCTATCACAAGCCACCAGAAGTGGTCTCTATCAAAGGTCTCCATGGTTATTTCACAATAAAAATGCTCTTTCTAACTCTATGGTTTAGTATTTTATGAACTGAAGTATGATCTTATGACCTAAAACATAAAACTCTTAAGTCACTTTACTTTACTATATAAATGTTATTGGTTATGAAATTCTCCCAACCTCATTTTGAATCCAGCTGTTATAACTGGCTTGATGACCTCCTGTGGTAATAAATTACACAGACTGAATAAATGCAGTCTGGGAAGCATTCCTGTTCACTCTATTACTTTTACATACTAAGACTGATGTGAGCAACAGAGAGAATTATAGGAGTCCAAGTTTCCTTAAAAAGGAAGTTTGGCTTATTACTTCCTTGGACTATAGCTGATAGATGTTAAACACCATATAAAGTACCACTCTTTCCTATGCTTTTATGGAAAAAAATATTTATTTTAAAAAGGAGGATTATCAATTCCTACCATATGTTCATTACTTCCATTCAAAAACACACATGATAATGTATCACACATTTAAAATGCACCCTTTAACTTGGCATAAAATTTAGGTTTGGCATTGTTCAGGGTACACATCTTTCAACTTGTCCATCTGTTTTGGAGTTTACCTTGGCAACACAAGTATCAGATATGCAGCTCATGAAATTTTCTATTTTGTTCTTTATTATGAAATAGGTTTTGTCCAGTATTGTTTGTCCAAAGTGTAATTTTAAAATGCTCAGTCTTTTGCCTAAAAAGGGACTGAGGATTTGCTCATGATTCTTTCATACAAAAATGTAAAAAGCGGGGGAGCAATTACAAGAATCATTTATATTCAAAATTATTCTACTGAAGAATGAAATAATACAGGTTAGCCTGAGTTAATTTAATTGCCTATTCATGTTGACCAAATTCATGAAAAATTGTTGATGTCTGTTCTAATTGGCCTATGTAGTCACAATTAAAAGCCGCTTTATTGTAAATCATCTTCTTCTTGCTCTACCCTCTGATAGTCAATGGAAAAAACAAAAATACCTTACATTTCTGTTGAATTTCTCTTCTATATAACTTGAGACATTTCACAGTACCACCTCATTAATCCTAACTTTATTACTTCAGGTAAATAATGGGAAAATATCACTATGTATATTCATGGACATGTGCCAAGGCACAGAAAAGTTAATTAACTTGCTAGGAGTCATACAACCAGACAGCCTGAACCTCTTCCTTAGTTTCCTATCTCCTAACACCTCACATTCCACGTTCTCTGCTTAGCCTCACAGCTCCCTGCCTCTAAGTTGGAAAGTAAGTCTTTCCTGCACTTCTGAAACCCAAACAATTTTTTTTTATTATTATTATACATTAAGTTCTAGGGTACATGTGCATAACGTGCAGGTTTGTTACATATGTATATATGTGCCATGTTGGTGTGCTGCACCCATCAACTCGTCAGCACCCATCAATTCATCATTTATATCAGGTATAACTCCCCAATGCAATCCCTCCCCCCTCCCCCCTCCCCATGATAGGCCCCATTGTGTGATGTTCCCCTTCCCGAGTCCAAGTGAGCTCATTGTTCAGTTCCCACCTATGAGTGAGAACATGCGGTGTTTGGTTTTCTCTTCTTGTGATAGTTTGCTAAGAATGATGGTTTCCAGCTGCATCCATGTCCCTAC
>NC_045441.1:82079406-82088121 GCF_002776525.5 Piliocolobus tephrosceles | reverse complement strand
CGTGTGCATGTGTCTTTGTAGTAGCATAATTTATAATCCTTTGGGTAAATACCCAGTAGTGGGATGGCTGGGTCATATGGTACATCTAGTTCTAGATCTTTGAGGAATTGCCATACTGTTTTCCATAATGGTTGAACTAGTTTACAATCCCACCAACAGTGTAAAAGTATTCCTATTTCTCCACATCCTCTCCAACACCTGTTGTTTCCTGATTTTTTAATGATTGCCATTCTAACTGGTGTGAGATGGTATCTCATTGTGGTTTTGATTTGCATTTCTCTCATGGCGAGTGATGATGAGCATTTTTTCATGTGTCTGTTGGCTGTATGAATGTCTTCTTTTGAGAAATGTCTGTTCATATACTTTCCCCACTTTTTGATGGGGTTGTTTGTTTTTTTCTTGTATATTTGTTTGAGTTCTTTGTAGATTCTGGAAAATAGCTCAGGGTTAGAGCATTGGACTGCAGACCAAGAGGCAACCCAAACAATTTTATGGTTCAACTTCGACTTTTATGTTATCATTGTGCTTTTTCTGTAAGATTCATACTGCTAGATGTTTCGGTTGAAGGTGATTTTTTTTTTTAATTATACTTTAAGTTCTAGGGTACATGTGCATAGCATGCAGGTTTGTTACATATGTATACCTGTGCCATGTTGGTGTGCTGCACCCATCAGCCATCCCACTACTGGGTATATACCCAAAGGATTATAAATCATGCTGCTATAAAGACACATGCACACATATGTTTATTGCGGCACTATTCACAATAGCAAAGACTTGGAATCAACCTAAATGTCCATCTGTGACAGACTGGATTAAGAAAATGTGGCACATATACACCATGGAATACTATGCAGCCATAAAAAAGGATGAGTTTGCGTCCTTTGTAGGGACATGGATGCAGCTGGAAACCATCATTCTTAGCAAACTATCACAAGAGCAGAAGGTGATTTTTTTTTTTAACATTGAGCTGTGAGGTTTTTTACCCAAAAAAATGTTTTGCAGTGGTGCTCTCTCAATCCACCAATAAGTCAAAAAGGTATTCTGTTTTCTTCTATGTTTAGTTTATATTAATGCAAAACAGTATCAAGCCATCAATCTTTAATGTCTCTTATAACTTTGATATTCTATTCTGCAGCTATTTCTTAAATGGCTACTACTTGCCTGGAATCACAGCAGACACCGAATTTCAGAATATGATGAAGAAAGTATTGTAGGTTCTTAGTATATTAAGTGACAGAGTCAGAGGAGGCTATCTGGGGTTCACTGGGAAAGAGGTTTGAATAAATGGGGCAGAAAGGGCAGAGCATTAAAAGCCTTCAATAATGAATCAAGGAGTTCCAACTTAAGTGTGAATTGCAGACAAAGAGTTAACAAAATTATTTCCTCTTCTGCTTGAGATGCTAATCCTCAGCTGAGTTGCTGTTTCTTTTCCCTTATAACCCAATAAAGATAGAATATAAATTTTTTAATACAATAAGGATAGAATATTAATTATATTGCCTCATAACATTGCTTATAGCAAAAATAACCCCGGATGATGAAGAACTATAAACTAACTTTAAAGAACTGATGTGGATGCCATACTTTCAACCTCCTTAAACGATGTGACTTTTGTAACTGGCATGTCCCTGCAAGGATCTTGGAAGCTACGCCTAAGGGTTGTTGAAGAGCTGTACCTACAGAACTGAAGACTTCTAAGCCAGATAGTTCTCTTGCCTCTTAGCTATTGGACTGCTATAATAACTCCCTCAGGAAAGAAAGACCCATCTGGGCATGGTGGTGCATGCCAGTAATCCCGGCCTCTGTGGAGGCTGACCTAGGAGGATCCCTTGAGCCTAGGAGTTCGAGACCAGCCTGGGCAACATAGTGAAATCCTGTCTCTGGGGAAAAAAAGAGAGAGAGAGAGGAAAAAGAAAGACCTGATGCTGCCATGTGGCAATCTTTGTGTCTTCCTACTCCTTTTGAGTAGGGTGGTGTTAATGCAGCCTTTAATAATCTAAGTCTAAGTAAGTCTGAATGTTTAGTTAGGTCTAAGAAGACCACCTGGTACATGTTGCTATAACCAACCCACATCAACCATAGTCGCCTGTGTAGGAGGATGACACAAAAGTGCTTCAGGAGTTGGGTGTTAGAGGAGAAAGTGGTGGTAGGATTCATAGTAGATTAGAGAAGGGTGTTAGGACATATGGCTGATTAAGGAGAAAAGATACTGGAGGCATAAAATAAAGTGACATGGCTCTTAAGATAATGAGGGCCTAGATTAGGGTGGTGGTAATAGAAAAATAAACACAGCAAAAAGGACAAATTTAAAGTCAAGGCTGCAGTGAGCTGTTGAGCCATGATCATGCCATTGCACTCCCACCTGGGCAATAGCAAGACCTTGTCTTAGGAAAGAAAAGAAAAACAAAAAAAGTACCTGTCTTTCATTCCCTGATACAACCTTTCTATCTATTAAAGACACACGCACACACACACACACACACACACGCACACACCACAAAATGAGAAAGAAATAGAGATAAAACCAACACAAATCCAAAGATTTAGATTGCTAGTCAACCTATTGCCATGAACCAGGAGAACTTTTTCATAACTGTACTTTACCTATATCACTGATCAAACCTATTAAGGAATACAATTTATGACTCATGAATACTTCGCTAACAAAAACAATAAACTGTCCATCCTAAGAAGGTACAAGGAAGATACATTGTCAGTCACTCACTTGAAAATGCAGGGGATGTATAAGCTAAATAAAAAATGAGCAGTCACTCCATGTGGAATGGACATTTTATTTTGAAGCAGCCAGAGTTATGCTCCTTAGTGCTGCCATCAGTTTATATTTCTGTAAAAACAGAGCAGATCTCAATTCCAACTGCAATAAACAACCACTCAAAAACAGAAAAGGTAGCCTTATGTTGTCATTTGCCTCTTGGGTAATAAAAATCCCACTAGTAAAATACTGAAGAAGAGACAAGTAAAGAGTCCAGGTAACTACACAGGTTTTGCATTGGCTCTCAGTGTTAATTTTTGTTTAAGCAGAAGTGGTAAAAGAACACCCCACATTTCAGTCAGTCCAACAAAAACAGAAGACTGCTGAATACTGGGAATTAGACTCATAACTGCACTGTCACTTGGTTTCTTCAGGAAATTTATATGGAATTCAACTAGCATCAAGTTGGCTAAGTGTGATCCAAGCACTCTGATTCTTTATAAATATCCTTTATGGAAAGAGCACTGATTCCAGAGATCATGGAGAAAGCATGGTCTTTCAATCCACATGGACTTGAGTTTTAATTCTAGCCTCTTCACTCTAAGCTTTAGCTTCCTCACTTATTAAATAGAAATACTGATAATTAATGCACGGAAATATCCATTACAGTGTCTAAGCTAAAGCTGATACTCTATAAATGATATTTTCTATTATTATGAAAGGAATAGAGGCAGAAAAAATAGGATGGGCTTAAACAAATATACTGAAAAGCATGTATGGGGTACAACATATTTAAAAAGAAAAGAAAAAGCATACCTTTAAAGATAATTACATATAGAAACTGAAGGAAAATGTCTAATATAATTCCACTGTTTTAAAAAATTGAAAAGTCACAACCTCTAGGAAAAAGGAACCAAAATCTGAATAGGGAAACAAAATGAAGTTAAAAATAAATATGGCTGAAAGGAATATAAAAGGATGAAATGTAAATGTTAGTTTTTAAAGGGATAGTAAGAGGAAATAAATAGAAATAAAATATTACTTTAGTGGTAATTTTTAAATTACAGAATTGATACTGAGAAACATAGAATAAGTGATGGGAAGTGTAAATTTAAAATGATCTTACAGAATGCTGAGGAAAAAGGTTAAGAAATAAGTGAAAAGGATGAAAACAAAAGGAAGAAAAAATAGAAATGTAAACTAAAAAGTCTCGATTTTTCTAAAAACAATAAATAAAAATGATTAAAGATGCAATTTATCAAAAATAGGACTGAATAAATTTTTTTTCTGAGCTGAGACAAGCCAACATAAAAAGAAAACATATCACCAAGTGCGCTTTCTGAGAAAATTACACAAGAAGATCATCCAACTTATGCAAATTAGATCAGAATGAAGATTTCAAGAAAGATGAGGAAATTTTAAAATGGTGACAAATGGACTGAGATCCTACTGAAGGATGAAACTATAAAAGCCATACATAATACAAAAAGCCACCACCTAATCTCTAGAGAATGGACAAAAGCAGAACTGGGGAGGGAGCACATGTCAAAGGCAGAGAAAAGAGATGCTGCAGGAAGTAAGTTTCCAGATTTTGTGACTTTTAGACTCAGGTTAAGTGCAGTTGACATACTCATCAGAATCATGAGGCAAGGACACTAGAGGAAAAAGGCACTCTTTCTTTCTTAAAGATACAGGTTTAGAAAACCAAAACATTTTTCCAGACAGGTCTCTGTGGGATAAAGTTACCCATGATCCATAACACCTTCCGGGCTAAAATATATTGTTAACATCTAACACTTAGTATGCAGGCAATATAATTCTAATTTCTCTCAATTACAACAATATTTTGGAAGCTGTTCCTACCAAAACAAGTAGGCTGGTATAGCTCTTTCTTTATCTTGAGATAAAATAAATAGAAATTCAAGAGATCACCTAAACAGTTATAATTTTTACAATTATAGTTTTCTTAACCAGAAAGAGCATAATTATTCTTCAGTTTAGTTTATGGTCAAAAATATTATAATTAAATGTCTAGTGTTAAGTCCATGCTCAGAGGTTCAGAAACTAGTTTAAAAACAAAAAAGTCACCCAGAAAGTATTAAATAACCCCTGCCTCCAGGAGTTTCTTCTAAGATTATGCTTATCATAATGGTCCAGTGTCACACAGACATTTTAAAGCTACATTTCCTTACTGCTTAAGCAAATAAAAGAAAGTGTTTAACATATGAGGCATAATTAGATTTCCGTAGATGTTCTATAAGAAGTAAGGTCAAGACTGTAAAAAAACGAATTGCTTTATAAAAAGCATTATAGTAAAATTACAATATATATGTTCTATAAGCAACATTTAAAGAAGTAAACCACTTTATAATATGACAGATGTAAAAAAAAATAAAAACTTTAAGACTTCATATAAATCCATTTGTTTTCTACTTACAATGTCCCATTTCCTTGCATCATCGGATATAAGCATTTACCACTAAAAGCAGTTTTAAGTCATTTTATGAACAATTTACCCAAAGTACAAAGTGATACAATTATCTTTCAGGCTCATTTTGCAATAAAGTGAACCCTTTTTATGGTCTCCTAGAGATAAAAAGAAAACATTCATATTAGAATATTTTACTTGATTTAGTATAATGGAAGAGTATACAGACCAAAAAGCTAACTTGATCAATCAAATCCAATTAGAAAATACCATGCAGGAAAATTATTCATGCTATCTCATGTGTTTCAAAGAACTGCATTTCATTGCTTTTTGGGGAAAAACACACACACACGCCCACATTGTGAGTTTTTACATATTTTCCTCCAAAATGCTGTTGCTCATTTGTCTGTTCCTACCTATACATTGGGTTTCTCTCTTTGGCAACTAAAATTATGTCACAGCACAGACAACAGCTGTGATACAGAATTACAAGCAAAATTTCAACTAACTGCCTTGCAGTCCACCAATGGCGCAGACTTTTTAACACACACACAAAACTTTATAAGCAAATCTAAAAAATGTTTCTCTTCCCAGAATGTATCCTCATTGCATTCTCCACTATTGCTGCTGGTGAAATAGTGAAAAAGTGCTCTAAAAGAGCAATTACTTGGGGGGAGCATTTCTTTTTTTTTTTTTTTTTTATACTTTAAGTTCTAGGGTACATGTGCATAATGTGCAGGTTTGTTACATATGTATACATGTGCCATGTTGGTGTGCTGCACCCATCAACTCGTCAGCACCCATCAATTCATCATTTATATCAGGTATAACCCCCCAAAGCAATCCCCCCCCCCCCCCCCCCGCCCCCATGATAGGCCCCATTGTGTGATGTTCCCCTTCCCGAGTCCAAGTGAGCTCATTGTTCAGTTCCCACCTATGAGTGAGAACATGCGGTGTTTGGTTTTCTCTTCTTGTGATAGTTTGCTAAGAATGATGGTTTCCAGCTGCATCCATGTCCCTACAAAGGACGCAAACTCATCCTTTTTTATGGCTGCATAGTATTCCATGGTGTATATGTGCCACATTTTCTTAATCCAGTCTGTCACTGATGGACATTTGGGTTGATTCCAAGTCTTTGCTATTGTGAATAGTGCCGCAATAAACATACGTGTGCATGTGTCTTTGTAGTAGCATAATTTATAATCCTTTGGGTATATACCCAGTAGTGGGATGGCTGGGTCATATGGTACATCTAGTTCTAGATCTTTGAGGAATTGCCATACTGTTTTCCATAATGGTTGAACTAGTTTACAATCCCACCAACAGTGTAAAAGTGTTCCTATTTCTCCACATCCTCTCCAACACCTGTTGTTTCCTGATTTTTTAATGATTGCCATTCTAACTGGTGTGAGATGGTATCTCATTGTGGTTTCGATTTGCATTTTTCTGATGGCGAGTGATGATGAGCATTTTTTCATGTGTCTGTTGGCTGTACGAATGTCTTCTTTTGAGAAATGTCTGTTCATATCCTTTGCCCACTTTTTGATGGGGTTGTTTGTTTTTTTCTTGTATATTTGTTTGAGTTCTTTGTAGATTCTGGAAAATAGCCCTTTGTCAGATGAGTAGATTGCAAAAATTTTCTCCCATTCTGTAGGTTGCCTGTTCACTCTGATGGTAGTTTCTTTTGCTGTGCAGAAGCTCTTTAGCTTAATTAGATCCCATTTGTCAATTTTGGCTTTTGCTGCCGTTGCTTTTGGTGTTTTAGACATGAAGTCCTTGCCCATGCCTATGTCCTGAATGGTACTACCTAGATTTTCTTCTAGGGTTTTTATGGTATTAGGTCTAACATTTAAGTCTCTAATCCATCTTGAATTAATCTTCGTATAAGGAGTAAGGAAAGGATCCAGTTTCAGCTTTCTACTTATGGCTAGCCAATTTTCCCAGCACCATTTATTAAATAGGGAATCCTTTCCCCATTTCTTGTTTTTCTCAGGTTTGTCAAATATCAGATGGTTGTAGATGTGTGGCATTATTTCTGAAGGCTCCGTTCTGTTCCATTGGTCTATATCTCTGTTTTGGTACCAGTACCATGCTGTTTTGGTTACTGTAGCCTTGTAGTATAGTTTGAAGTCAGGTAGCGTGACGCCTCCGGCTTTGTCCTTTTGACTTAGGATTGTCTTGGCAATACGGGCTCTTTTTTGGTTCCATATGAACTTTAAAGCAGTTTTTTCCAATTCGGTGAAGAAACTCATTGGTAGCTTGATGGGGATGGCATTGAATCTATAAATTACCTTGGGCAGTATGGCCATTTTCACAATATTGATTCTGCCTATCCATGAGCATGGTATGTTCTTCCATTTGTTTGTGTCCTCTTTGATTTCACTGAGCAGTGGTTTGTAGTTCTCCTTGAAGAGGTCCTTTACATCCCTTGTAAGTTGGATTCCTAGGTATTTGATTCTCTTTGAAGCAATTGTGAATGGAAGTTCATTCCTGATTTGGCTCTCTGCTTGTCTGTTACTGGTGTATAAGAATGCTTGTGATTTTTGCACATTAATTTTGTATCCTGAGACTTTGCTGAAGTTGCTTATCAGCTTAAGAAGATTTTGGGCTGAGACGATGGGGTTTTCTAAATACACAATCATGTCATCTGCAAACAGGGACAATTTGACTTCCTCTTTTCCTAACTGAATACCCTTGATTTCTTTCTCTTGCCTGATTGCCCTAGCCAGAACTTCCAACACTATGTTGAATAGGAGTGGTGAGAGAGGGCATCCCTGTCTTGTGCCAGTTTTCAAAGGGAATTTTTCCAGTTTTTGCCCATTCAGTATGATATTAGCTGTGGGTTTGTCATAAATAGCTCTTATTATTTTGAGGTACGTTCCATCAATACCGAATTTGTTGAGCGTTTTTAGCATGAAGGGCTGTTGAATTTTGTCAAAAGCCTTTTCTGCATCTATTGAGATAATCATGTGGTTCTTGTCTTTGGTTCTGTTGATATGCTGGATTACGTTGATTGATTTGCGAATGTTGAACCAGCCTTGCATCCCAGGGATGAAGCCCACTTGATCATGGTGGATAAGCTTTTTGATGTGCTGCTGAATCCGGTTTGCCAGGATTTTATTGAGGATTTTTGCATCGATGTTCATCAGGGAGATTGGTCTAAAATTCTCTTTTTTTGTTGTGTCTCTGCCAGGCTTTGGTATCAGGATGATGCTGGCCTCATAAAATGAGTTAGGGAGGATTCCCTCTTTTTCTATTGATTGGAATAGTTTCAGAAGGAATGGTACCAGCTCCTCCTTGTACCTCTGGTAGAATTCAGCTGTGAATCCATCTGGTCCTGGGCTTTTTTTGGTGGGCAGGCTATTAATTGTTGCCTCAATTTCAGAGGCTGCTATTGGTCTATTCAGGGATTCAACTTCTTCCTGGTTTAGTCTTGGAAGAGTGTACGTGTCCAGGAAATTATCCATTTCTTCTAGATTTTCTAGTTGATTTGCGTAGAGGTGTTTATAGTATTCTCTGATGGTAGTTTGTATTTCTGTGGGGTCGGTGGTGATATCCCCTTTATCATTTT
>NC_045441.1:82020886-82079306 GCF_002776525.5 Piliocolobus tephrosceles | reverse complement strand
TGCCTTCTGCTAGCTTTTGAATGTGTTTGCTCTTGCCTCTCTAGTTCTTTTAATTGTGATGTTAGAGTGTCAATTTTAGATCTTTCCTGCTTTCTCTTGTGGGCACTTAGTGCTATAAATTTCCCTCTACATACTGCTTTAAATGTGTCCCAGAGATTCTGGTATGTTGTATCTTTGTTCTCATTGGATTCAAAGAACATCTTTATTTCTGCTTTCATTTCGTTATGTACCCAGTAGTCATTCAGGAGCAGGTTGTTCAGTTTCCATGTAGTTGAGTGGTTTTGATTGAGTTTCTTAGTCCTGAGTTCTAGTTTGATTGCACTGTGGTCTGAGAGACAGTTTGTTATAATTTCTGTTCTTTTACATTTGCTGAGGAGTGCTTTACTTCCAATTATGTGGTCAATTTTGGAATAAGTGTGATGTGGTGCTGAGAAGAATGTATATTCTGTTGACTTGGGGTGGAGAGTTCTATAGATGTCTATTAGGTCCGCTTGGTGCAGAGATGAGTTCAATTCCTGGATATCCTTGTTAACTTTCTGTCTCGTTGATCTGTCTAATGTTGACAGTGGAGTGTTGAAGTCTCCCATTATTATTGTATGGGAGTCTAAGTCTCTTTGTAAGTCTCTAAGGACTTGCTTTATGAATCTGGGTGCTCCTGTATTAGGTGCATATATATTTAGGATAGTTAGCTCTTCCTGTTGGATTGATCCCTTTACCATTATGTAATGGCCTTCTTTGTCTCTTTTGATCTTTGATGGTTTAAAGTCTGTTTTATCAGAGACTAGGATTGCAACCCCTGCTTTTTTTTGTTCTCCATTTGCTTGGTAGATCTTCCTCCATCCCTTTATTTTGAGCCTATGTATGTCTCTGCATGTGAGATGGGTCTCCTGAAGACAGCAGACTGATGGGTCTTGACTCTTTATACAGTTTGCCAGTCTGTGTCTTTTAATTGCAGCATTTAGTCCATTTACATTTAAGGTTAATATTGTTATGTGTGAACTTGATCCTGCCATTATGATATTAACTGGTTATTTTGCTCGTTAGTTGATGCAGTTTCTTCCTAGCCTCGATGGTCTTTACATTTTGGCATGTTTTTGCAATGGCTGGTACCTGTTGTTCCTTTCCATGTTTAGGGCTTCCTTCAGGGTCTCTTGTAAGGCAGGCCTGGTGGTGACAAAATCTCTAAGCATTTGCTTATCTGTAAAGAATTTTATTTCTCCTTCACTTATGAAACTTAGTTTGGCTGGATATGAAATTCTTGGTTTAAAATTCTTTTCTTTAAGAATGTTGAATATTGGCCCCCACTCTCTTCTGGCTTGTAGAGTTTCTGCCGAGAGATCTGCTGTCAGTCTGATGGGCTTCCCTTTGTGGGTAACCCGACCTTTCTCTCTGGCTGCCCTTAAGATTTTTTCCTCCATTTCAACTTTGGTGAATCTGGCAATTATGTGTCTTGGAGTTGCTCTTCTGGAGGAGTATCTTTGTGGCGTTCTCTGTATTTCCTGAATTTGAATGTTGGCCTGGCCTGCTAGGTTGGGGAAGTTCTCCTGGATGATATCCTGTAGAGTGTTTTCCAATTTGGTTCCATTTTCCCCCTCACTTTCAGGCACCCCAATCAGACGTAGATTTGGTCTTTTGACATAATCCCATACTTCTTGCAGGCTTTGTTCATTTCTTTTTCTTCTTTTTTCTTTTGGTTTCTCTTCTCGCTTCATTTCATTCATTTGATCCTCCATCGCTGATACTCTTTCTTCCAGTTGATCGAGTCGGTTACTGAAGCTTGTGCATTTGTCACGTATTTCTCGTGTCATGGTTTTCATCTCTGTCATTTCGTTTATGACCTTCTCTGCATTAATTAGTCTAGCTGTCAATTCTTCCACTCTTTTTTCAAGATTTTTAGTTTCTTTGCGCTGGGTACGTAATTCCTCCTTTAGCTCTGAGAGGTTTGATGGACTGAAGCCTTCTTCTCTCATCTCATCAAAATCATTCTCTGACCAGCTTTGATCCGTTGCTGGCGATGGGCTGTGCTCCTTTGCAGGAGGAGATGCGCTCTTATTTTTTGAATTTCCAGCTTTTCTGCCCTGCTTTTTCCCCATCTTTGTGGTTTTATCTGTCTCTGGTCTGTGATGATGGTGACGCACTGATGGGGTTTTGGAATAGGTGACCTTCCTGTTTGATAGTTTTCCTTCTGACAGTCAGGACCCTCAGCTATAGGTCTGTTGGAGATTGCTTGAGGTCCACTCCAGACCCTGTTTGCCTGGGTATCAGCAGCAGAGGTTGCAGAAGACAGAATATTGCTGAACAGCAAGTGCACCTGTCTGATTCTTGCTTTGGAAGCTTCCTCTCAGGGATGTACTCCACCCTGTGAGGTGTGGGGTGTCAGACTGCCCCTAGTGGGGAATGTCTCCCAGTTAGGCTACTCAGGGGTCAGGGACCCACTTGAGCAGGCAGACTGCCCCTTCTCAGATCTCAACCTCCATGTTGGGAGATCCACTGCTCTCTTCAAAGCTGTCAGACAGAGTCGTTCGCGTTTGCACAGGCTTCTGCTCCTTTAGCTGAGCCCTGTCCCCAGAGGCGCAGTCTACAGAGACAGGCAGGTTTCCTTGAGCTGCTGTGAGCTCCACCCAGTTCCAGCTTCCCAGCGGCTTTAGTTACCTACTTAAGCCTCAGCGATGGCGGGCGCCCCTCCCCCAGCCTCACTGCTGCCTTGCGGTTAGATTGCCGCAGACTGCTGTGTTAGCAAGGAGGGAGGCTCCGTGGGCGTGGGACCCTCCCGGCCAGGTGTGGGATATATTCTCCAGTGTGCCGGTGTTATAGCGCAGTATTGGGGTGGGAGTTACCCAATTTTCCAGGTGTTGTGTGTCTCAGTTCCCCTGGCTAGGAAAAGGGACTCCCTTCCCCCTCGCGCTTCCCAGGTGAGGCGATGCCTCGCCCTGCTTCAGCTCTCGCTGGTCAGGCTGCAGCAGCTGACCCACACGGATTGTCCGGCACTCCCGAGTGAGATGACCCTGGTACCTCAGTTGAAAATGCAGAAATCACCGGTCTTCTGTGTCGCTCGCGCTGGGAGATGGAGACTGGAGCTGTTCCTATTCGGCCATCTTGCTCTGCCCCCCCATGGGGGGAGCATTTCTAACATCTGCTAATGAAATACAGCATTTTTGAACACAATAGAATTATCTGTGAGAATTTTTTCTTTTTTTTTTTTTAGAAAGGGTCTCACCCTGTCACCCAGGCTGGAGTACAGTGGCACAATCTCACTCCAGTACAGTGGCACAATCTCCACTACAGTGGCA
Source organism: Piliocolobus tephrosceles (assembly GCF_002776525.5). Taxonomy (NCBI): domain Eukaryota; kingdom Metazoa; phylum Chordata; class Mammalia; order Primates; family Cercopithecidae; genus Piliocolobus; species Piliocolobus tephrosceles. Next base: position 82,076,016 of record NC_045441.1, on the reverse strand, counting down.
CAATCTCCAGTACAGTGGCACAATCTCACTGGAGTACAGTGGCACAATCTCCACTGCAGCCTCAACCTCCTGGGCTTAAGCAATCTTTCCACCTCAGTCACCATGCCCAGTAAATGTTTTAATTTTTTGTAGAAACGAAGTCTCAATATGTTGCAAAAGTTGGTCTCAAACTCCTGGGCTCAAGTGACCCTCCCGCCTCAGCCAACCAAAGTGCTGGGATTACAGGTATGAGCTACTGTTTGCAACCTGAGATAGTTTTTGAAAATACAGATTCCTAAATCCCACTCAGACTTACAAACTCAGAACTTCCAACATGGCTCCCATGTATTTGTATTTTTTAAAAAATCTATTTTACTTATTCTGATGTGCAGCCAGGTCTGGGAAACACTGTTATACAAGCTCCCTCCAACAAAATCCATTTACTTCATTTTTATTTTTTGTCACATCATGGTTACTATATACTTTAATTTATGTAAAAACATTTATATCAGCCAGGCACAGTGGCTCACACCTGTAATCTCAGCACTTTGGGAGGCCAAGGCGGGAGGATCATGAAGTCAGGAGTTCAAGACCAGCCTGACCAACATGGTGAAACTCCATCTCTACTAAAAATTAAAAAAAAAAAAAAAATCAGCTTGGCATGGTGGCGGGCACCTGTAATCTCAGCTACTCAATATATAGCTTTGTAAAGCTGCAAAAATTCAAAACTAACAAAGAAATACATTAGGAACACAGGGAGGAAGAGATCAAGTCATTCACTGAAGAAAAAGAAAATTAGTCTGCGTAGAAACATCTCTATAGTAACATTCAACATTTAACAAAGCAGTGGAGCAATTATAAAAATTATAATCCAAGAATATAAACATAGCCAAATGTTTGCTTGAATATAAAGACAACATTCAACCAGTTTTTAACATGGAGAATCTCATTTCCCATTCCTATCTCTTTCTATGTGGAGGGAACTCCATTAATGTAACACTCCTCAATCCCTCCTAACACTCCTCAATCCCTCCTTAGCTTATTACTGATTTGATGAAATTAGGATTACACACCATGTCCCAGACCCTCCTTTCTGCCATTGCTTTGATAGTTGCCTGAGTACAGAAACTATGACATCTCAATTATTCTCAACCATGTATCAGGTCTAGTACAACATTCCTTAATGTGAACATGTTTAACATTTTGAGAGGCATAATTCTTCGTGTATTACAGGACTTTAAACCCTACTTCTCATACACTAAATGACAGAATTACTTCCTAATTACTGGGACAGCCAAAATGGCCCACTCACATATGCAAGTGTAATTTCTAGGGAGGAAATTTCCCCAAGTTGAAAACAATTTTGGCTTGAAGAAAAGTCCCTTCCACAGGAGAGTCATGTGATCACTCAGCCTGTTCATGACTGGGGTAATGTATCTGCCTGATTCTTGGGTTCAGTATTAAGAAGTCCACTTGTCTGCAGATAATAGAAAACAGCTAACATTTATTGTGGGCATACAATACAGACACAATCCCAAGAATGTTAGATGTATACAACATTGAATCCTCAAAAGTAGCCTCTGAATTAAATACTGCTATCTTCCCAATTGCATAGAAGAGACATAAAGGGATCACAATCCTATCACCTAGTACATGGGCAAGGAACAGTGAAAAACTTCAGTCAGACATGGGGAAGTAAAATGTTACATGCAGATTATATTTTCTGATACAGCCAGGAAGTGACTTTAAACTTTTACACAGTACAGACCAAAAGAGTTCTGGACCCCTGCAAAACTAGCAAAGGAGCAAATATGGAAGTCATGTGGTGCCCTGGAAACCAAGTAAAGCAAGTTTTTCAAGGATGAGAAAGACAGATCAACCATGTCAAAGGCTGATGCTAAGTCAAATAATATAAGAACTGAGATATAATCAATAGTGACATAGAGGTTACCAATGACCTTGAGGAAGTTTCAGTGAAGTGGCATGTGTGTGTCAAGAGGGCAAAAGCATGATTGGAGTGGACTCATAAGACAACCAGGGAGAAAACAGATGGCCCATTTTGAAGAATTTTGCTATACCACAGAGCAGAAAAACAGGACAATAGCTGATGGCAAGAAAGGGGATAAAGAAAAGTTTTTTAAAGATGGAAGAAACAATAGCATGGTATTTGTAATTGCATATTTGTGTGCTGATGAGAATGTCTAATTGAGAGGGAATAAATAATTATAGAGGAGGGAAAGGGTCAAAGATTGAAGTACAGTCCTTAAATAGGCAAGAGGTGCATAAAGAACGAGGTTGGCCTTAGATTGGAACATGGATAGTTACCTACAGTATCTGACAGGAAGACAAAGTATACAAAATCAGTGCAAGCAGAAAGGTAAATTGGATGTAAGAGGCTGGTGAAAATTACCCTCTGATTTCTTTTCTTTTCTCAGTAAAATATGAAGAAAATCTATAAATGAATGTAAGGCTAGAGAAAGAGGTAATGTAAGTTTAACATGTCCAAATTTGAATTCCTTATTTTCCACCCCTTTATTGGTTAGAGTTTGATATATAACAAAATACCCCAAAACATACTGGCTTAAAACAAGCATCACTTCCTAAAAATTAATAATAATACCTAAGTCCTTAACTCCCAGTACCTGTGAGTGTGACCTTATTTGGAAATTATGTACATCTTGGCAAATGTTAAGATGAGGTCAAACTGGATAAGGAGAACCTTGAATCCAGTAACTGGTATCCTTACAAGGAGATCATCTGAAGACACAGAGACACACAAAGAAGGCAGCTATGTGAAGATGGGGGCAGAGACTAGAGTGAAGCTGCTATAAGGCAAGGAATGCCAAGGACTGCCAGCAGCCACCAGGAGCTAGAAAAAGGTAAGAAAGGATTCTTCCCTAGAGCCTTCAGTGGGAGCATAGCCATGCCAACACCTTGATGTTGTACTGCTAGTCAACAGAACCATGAGAAGACAAATTTCTTTTGTTTTAGGTCACTTGGTGACTTAAACTCATGACATCATCATTCTGTGTGTCAGCTGGTTAGCTCTTCTGGTCTAAGCTGACTTTCCTGATCTCTGTTGAGCTCTCTCGGACACCTGATGTTGGGCAGCTGGAAGATCTCATGCGTCTGTGGTCAGCTGAGTTCTCAAACACATCTGGAGGTTGGCAGTCTGTCAGCCAGGATACCTCGATCCTCAAGGGATGAGGAAAGAGACTCTATCTCTTGATGTAGTGTCACATTGCCAGGGAATTTATACAAAAGGAAAAACAATCTCTGGCTATTTTTATAATCCTTCACAATGTGTACATCTTATCTACCCACAGCTTTCCCCCATCTCAATGGATGGCGACTCCATCTTTCCATATACTCAGACCAAAATCTTATAGTCATTTTTCAACACTTTCTTTTTCTCATATGAAATTTCAAGCTATCAGAAAATCTTGTGGGCTCTATCTTTAAAGTATATCCAGAATCTAGCATTTCTCATGACCATCACTGCTAGCATTCTGGCCTAAGCCACCATTATCTCTCACCTGGATTACTACAATAACTTCCCAGTAAGCCTATCTGCTTCTACTTTCACCTTCCTACCACCTGTTATTTTCATCACAACATCCAGAGTAATACTTTTAAAACATATATAAGATCATATCACCCTTCTGCTTAAAACCCTAAAAGTAGAATACTCAGAATAAAAGCAAAGATGTTGAAATGGTCCACAAGACCTCTCACAATCTGGCTGCCCTTTTCTTCCCTGACCTCATCACCTCCTGTCCACCTCACTTACCCCATTCCAGCCACACTAGCCTTTTCATTGTCCTTTGAACAAGTCACATATTAGGGACTCTGTTTTAACTACTCTCTCCAACCAGAACATCTTGTCCCATGTATTCATTTACTAACTCCCTCATCTCATCTCCTTTGTGTCCTTGCTCAAATATCACCTTCTCTGGGACCTTACCTGGACCATGCTAATACTCCACCCTGCCCTCCCCAACCCAGAACTTCAATCCCATTTACACTGCTCTCTTTTTTCCTTTTCCATAGCACTTAAAACCTTCTATACCTTTATTCATTAGTTCTATTGTGTATTGTCTATTTTTCCCAACAAAAATTCAAGTTCCACAAAGGCATGAATTTCTGTCAGTTTTTTTCACTAATATTTCTCAGTATCAGAAGAAATTGTGGTAGAATTTGAAAAGGGTGAGAGAAGATTACTAAGTGTCCTTCAGTGGAATGCTGGACATGGTCTAGTAAAGTCTCCGGGGATTTTCAGATTCCATCCATATATGCACCTTTGATTGTCTTTAACTGATTCTGTAGAGATAGAAGTTAGCTTAGAAAGAAACAGATGGTAAAGCAAGTTTCTCTTTCCATAGGAATGCAAGTGATTTACGTTCACAGCAATGTAAATGTATTTTGTTCTTTACATCTTATTGATCCCATCATTAATGGAGTTAAATACAATATTTGACATGTGTTTAAGTCTTATGCCTATCAATGTCATGTTTTTACCTTTTTGATAATTACTCTCCAGCACTGTTGCAAGTCACACGCTGGGATTACCAACTGGATGGACCTGACAGAGCCATGGAAACTGTGTTGCCAGAGAAGCATACTCCATGGGCTTTTAAACCCAAGCACATCTTTTCTTGGCTTCCACAGTGAATCCCAAAGCTCATCTTTGCTGATAATTTCTCTAGGATTTTTGTTTCCTCTCTACTGATTTTGTGTTTTGTTTTTGTGACTGGTATGTAGACAGCTAAAAAGAGATTCCCCATTCATGGAAGCAATGATTGAGAATTTGGTTTATAGTCTAACCCCTGGTGAATTATCTAAACCAATGAGAGCAACCCATTTTCTTAGGTGGATTGCTGTCATTCCAAGCACGCAAGTTGGGTGAAAGATAAGAGAAAATCTGATTTGTTAGTCATATTTGTCTGCTTGTTTGTATGTCTACTTGTGAGCACAAATCAATTAGGAATCCATACCCACTAAGAATAAGAAATGCTTTGAGATCTGGACCAGGGATTTTTTTTTTTTTTTTTTCTCTGTTCACTTTCAACCCATAGCTGAAGTTGTACAACTTAGGATATTGAGCTCGCTGCGTGCCTCTATGTCTAACATGTCTGTGTATCTGTAATTGAGATAAGTCTTGACCTCCTGGTATATAAATACAAAATGTTTTTCTCTCTCCAGAGAGTACAGAGTTAATCATATAAATTATAATGTCTTTTAAACGAGTGTCATTCTAATTAGTCTATAGAGATAGCTATCAACACGGTCTAAGCAACCACTATCTCTAATATTCCCATAATTCACAAAACAATAAGGAAACTGATTTTCTAATAAGTCGAATATGCTAAGCATTTAAGAAAAATTCTTTTTATAGAAGTTGCTAGCTCAGAAATACTTAAGAATCCAAGATCACATTACTAAGATTTGATTACATGGATTTGGTAGTTTAGATTTTTTTAAAAGAGCTATCTTTTCTCTAATTTATCAGAGTTAAATTTAACAGAAATTTACTTTTTATTTTTTAGACGAGCTAAGTTGTCTCTTTATGAAGAAACTAGTTGATATGAACTTCCTAACATGACTCCAACATCATATTTAAGCTTCCAAAAAATACAAATTTGTGTAAAACTAATTTGAATCATTGTGACAAACTTTATATCAACAGTAATCATGATATAATGTTTCAGCTTAAACATAATTTCTAAGATCTTAGGTAACTTAAAATCTTAAATTAATATTAAATTGAGTTAGCTAACAGGTAATTCTACATAATTTCTAAATAAGATAGAATACTTAAACATTGGTTACCCACCATAATTTTGTTTGTACGTTATTCTTATGTACTGTAAAGTGACTGTTTTTTGTGTCATGTTAATGTACACATTCATTTTTGGTACTTTAATGTGTAAAGCTATTACATGTGGCTAAAAAAAAGTTGGGTAATATGTATTCATAGTCACACTCTGCTAAAATATTTGTACGATGATTTTCAGTTGCCTATCTCTCAGCTTTCTCTGTAAAATAGAAGTACTTTTACCAATCTGTATATGCATTCAATATATTTATAGGTGAATTTTTTATTTTAAATTAAAAGGAAAAAAGACAAGCTGAAGTAATCAATATATTATCTGGTTAAAACCTCTATTTAGGCACCCCATTACAAATGGGGCACATAGCAAATGGAATAAATGTGTGGGGAGTCACAATAAAAAAAATTAATGAGCACTTTTAATGTTACAAGTGATTAATTGAGGCTCACGTAAAATAGAAATGCAAATTAAGTGTAAAGAGTGTTCATGAGTTAGAAATTAAGGTGGTGTAAAAACAAGGTGGCGGACATGAAATGGTAGAAGAGTCTAAATCACAGAGAAGGCTGACCACAGTGGCCACGAGAGAGGGTTTCTAGATGAAGGTCTCTGGATAGTCTCCACAAAGAGATGTGGAAGAAAGGAAAATACCCAAAAACTCTGATCCTCAAACCCACTATTGAGTAAATCCTCCTATAATCATTTAGCTGTCCAGTTCATGCTTTATAGTGCCTATATGCTATAGCCAGAAATTATGAAACACTACAAGTGTCAACTGCAGCTAAACATCAAAGGGAAACACACACACACACACTCATGAAGAGACATGGTAACCACATGCATAAAACTTCTAACTAAATAGTCCCCTGCAAGTTTAAAGTATCTGAGCTGCGTAAGCCAATAAAGTCAGACTTTCCTTGGTTGCCTCTTCACTGAGAACATACATATAACTTCCACTTGGCTTAACTGTTTCTGAAACTGATTCCATTTCAGACGATGTAAGGAAAGGGCTCCTTCATTTGCATTTCATCCCTGAGACAATGTGATAGAGCTTAGAACTCAAATCAGAGATAACTGGGTTTAACTCTGGTTCCACTTACCAGCTCTGTGACCTTGAGACAACTACTATGTATTTTACATCCCAGTTAGGTGAAGAAGAACAAAATAATACCCACCTCAATAGGTTGTGGTGAGAACTAAACATGATAACCTATTTAGAACTTAGCCACAAAGCACCTGCCACAAAGAACCTGCTCAACAAATATTCTCATTCCTTTCTATTCTTCTTACAAAGTGTCACCGTTTGGGGAATAATTGGAGGATCCACTACAGCATTTTAAATATTGGATTTCAAAGACAACAAGTTGTGCCTACTGAGTTTTTTCCCAATGCAATCAAATCACTGGGATCCTTAAAGTTCTATAATTGATTGCACCCCCATCTTTATCATGTCATGGCACATTTAGAAAATAATAGTATTAACATAGCACACAAAGATAAACAGACAAGGCTCATCTCAGCCGCAGGCAACAGACTTTGGCTCCAGCCTCTCTGTGATCCCCTTGCTACCCCTCAAAACAAGGTAGTTCCTGTTTCAGTTCATTTGAAACTCATTTGAGGCATACAAGTGAGTCGCAGCTCACCTACTAGAACTCTATGGTGGTTCTTAAAGTGTGTTCCGCAGACGAGCAGCAGGAGCTACCTTGGAACTTGTTAGAAATGCAGTTTCTTCCCACACCCCATTCCTACTGAATCAGCAGTTCTGGGATTGAAGTTAAGTAATTTGTTCTAACAAAACCTGCAAGTGATTCCTGTGCACAGTTGTTTGAGAACTGCTCTGTATCAACCTCTGAAGTTCTTCAGTGACAAAGAACCTTTTTTTTCCCCTATTGAACATGCTATTTTTTTAAAAAATGTGGCTTTAGGGATAGAGAGACATGTGACTCTGTGGTAGGACCAACTCCCTGATGAGCTCTCCCCACAGGAAAATTTAGTTAACAGCTAAACACCCTAATCAACTGGCTTCAATCTACTTCTCCCACCAATCTCCCTTTTCATGCATGGTATGTTTCAAGACAAAATAGTAGAGTTCTGTCACCCCAAAACCCAGAAGGAAAATGTGCCTTCACAGGTTGGAGGGTTAGTATATGGCAAGGGGAAGGGGAAGGAAAATAAAGAGTCATGATGGAAAATATTTAATCCCTGGAAAACCTTTCCAAAGGGTCTTAGGTCCTTTGCTGCCTCCTAGAACCTATTTCCTTGAGCAGCTATGAAACTTCATATTTTGTTATAGCCACTCTTGCCTAGAAGATGAATGAGATTTTCTACCTGGGTTTTAGGAGGGGAACCTTTAACCTTTCCTACTCCATTACATTAAGAAAATTAAAGTTAAATAGCCTAATGGAGAAAAGGGGAATTTATTCCATATTTCATAACTAAAGTGATCAAGATGATCAGTTGAAACTGTGCAGCATATCAGGTAACAAATGTGAAAAGGAATTGTTCTTCAGATTAAAGTGTTGTCTTTATTATAAAGAAAGCATTTTTAAAAGGACTTTTACATTTTAAATAGCATTTCTCTTATTCCCTTATGGCCACAAAAAATGAGAGACTTGTCCTTTCATTTCAATTAGAGACTTGTGACTAATTTCCCAGTGAAAGAGTCACTGTAGGGGTGAGAATAGCACAGCTCCAAAAGATCTGAAAAGAGAAGATTGATTTATCTTTTGACATTTTGGTTTCTTGTGTATTTGTTAAAAATTATACCATTTTAGTGGAATACGTTTTAACAAATGTCAACCTCAAGCATTTTCACATTTTTAAAAAACCAATTCCACATGTTAGCTGGTTCCTTATTCACACCTCCAGTCCCAATACAGCCTGAGGAGCATGTACTTAAGAGTGATTGGTCTCCACTGAACTTGTGTAAAAGAAAATTTAATGTCTCCCAGTGCTCCGATTAAAGATTTCTTTTTATTGCTTCACTACTTTATATCATGTGTTCTCTTCCTCTCACAAGGAATGTTACTCGTTTCTATTTTTATCTTTCTTGTTCTATACTTATCTTTTTACAGTATTTATTTCTTTAAAATGTCTTCTAAATTATATAGCGTTCTCTACCAATAGTCTTTAAATTTGCCACAATCGATAAACAATTTATTCTCCTAAATTTTTTTGCAGAATGTGTCAATCTCAAAAGGGTTTTTATTTCATCCAAATGTGAAAATGAGATTTTACCTCTCGTTCATATGCATAGCGATGTCACTATTACTGGATCTCAAAAGATATCATTTATTTACAATATTTAAAAGCTACATTTTTTTTCACTTCTCTGTTCTATTTGTGTGTTTTCTATTTGGTTGTCTGTTGTTTGTATGCTAATTGCCACCTCTACAAAGAAATTATTTCAAAACTCTGGATCAGAGTCTAACATATGTTTCTTAGATTTTATAGATTATCAGAATACACATAAAGAATGGTAACCTCTCTTTGGTGATTTTTCTATGTAGTTCTAATTTGGCATAGCAGCCGGCAATAAAATATAGTGATTTTGAAATCAGAGATTCCTGGGTTCTAATTCTAGCTCTACCTCTTACATACTTTAATGACAATGAGAAAAATGCTTGATTTCAGTGTATGCATATAGCAAGCCTGATGAAGACATATCGCCCATTGACCTGCAGAGAGATTCACCTGATCTGGCAGACAAGTGTCCCATTTTTTCCTCACCACTCAGAAGCTGCACTGCAGGTTAACATTAGAGAAAAACTATAAAGATATCCTCCCCTGATTAGAAGGAATTATTTTTACAGAAGAATATAAGAATAACCATATGCCATCATTAGAAGATCTAAGATCAACAGTGGCAAATACTTTATCAGTATTTTAAGAATCAATTTTTTAAAGAGGTGTACTTCATTTTCTATAAACAGCATGAACTTTAAGGTCACAGAGTTCTTGAAATCATAATTTTAAAATTTATTAAGATAGAAAAAAATTAAGGAAAGAGAGAGGGAAAGAAACAGGGACAGATCAAGAAAAAAAGAAAGAAAATAAGAAAAAAAGAATAAGTTAAATGACATTAAATAAAGAGACCTAATATGAAAATCAGGTATTTAGAACAAACTAAACAATATTTTTAAAACACTTAAAACATCATAGCCAAAAATCCACATTGGGCGATTAACTCATTATACTAACTAGCATAGTAAAGGCTCTGAAAAGTCCTGCTTTTGTCTAGGTTGTTTTAGCCTAAGATTTCCAAAACTTCTTTATTTATGGAACCATATTTTTTTTTAGAACACCTCCAGACACTTTACTGAACTAGCTTTTTAGATAGAAAAATTAGAGACTGCTAATCTAGGCTAATCACTCCGTGTACCTAAAAACTCAGAGCCAAGTATTGAAACATCTGAATTACCACAGATTAATACAGTTGGGGCTTTATTGCCTGTCTCCATATATTGTGGCCCAAACAGATCCTATGCCATTGACTGGTTGTATTAGACATTTATACACTTTTGTTTACATGGTCCCTTCTCTATTAATCAAAATCCCGGTTATCCTCGGGACCCAGCTAAAATACCTTTCTCTGGGTAAAATTCATATAATATTTTCATTCTCTGGGATCCCACAATACTCTGGATTTTTACCTCTATTGCATTGTTTGACTCCCGGTATTCTCTTTTTAGAATTAGGTCATAATATACACACTACATAAATTAATATGGCTCTTACATCATATTGCCTTATATCATAGTTACATATAATGTGCCCTCAAAAGGAGGCTTTAAATCCTTTTGAATCTTTAAATTTTCCATTAAATTCTACAGAATGGTTTACGTAGAATAGACACTCAAATATACTTCCCAATTGAATGAAATGAAGACCAAGAATTGAGACATTATTTGACATTACTCTAGGAAAGAGGAAATTATGTTCATTTCTTATATTCCCTTCATTTCCCACTGAGACCCACATTTATGAAACTTAAGAAGATAAAACAACATGTTTTACCCTCTGACATGAAAATATCATGGAGAAAGATCCATTTGGAGTTTAATAATTTTTGAGAACTGGGTCATACGCATCTTATTACCACATAATTTGGGTATTTCAGTATAGCCAGAATGAAGATTGCAGCAGAGCTAATAAATGCATTCAAATAAAAGTGAAAAGTCAGTGTGCATGATTCAAATCCAAAATACATTCACAGCAAGTTTTATTGGTCTGTATCTCTCATCAGAAGAATTTCTTTTCTACTTGGTTTACTTGCATTGGCACAGTTTTAGGGAAACTAATCTATAGATAATCCTTTATTTTAAATAAAGCAATGATGGAATTCTACATTTCTCATTTATTAACTTTATTGTGTTACATTCCATTTCATAGGAAAAATATTTCCCAATAAATGGAGTTAAAACTTTGGTGAGATGGGATCTAACCAAAGAGCTCACTAAACACAACAGTTTTCCTACAGACACATAAATGTCAGAAACTAATGTTCTTCTCATTTCTTGAAGAACATTGACATTTAACCCCTTTCCATTGCTGGCCACAATCCTAACCCTAAACAAGTTATCCAATTTGTGGGGATTACTTAATTTTCTTCTTGCAGCTCCTAAAATTGTGACTCCTACCTGATTTAGTCTAAATATTTACCAAATACAGTAGAATTAAGCTATATTTTACTATCTTGTAGGTGCCAATTTGGTACTTTATATGTAAGAAATATCATAAACCTCAAAATTCCTTATGTGTGAGATTTTATCTCTACTTCCTAAAGTCTATATATAGAGTTCATTAACGAAGAATTTAAGAGTGAAAGCTAGTGTGTATCCATATTGCCATCCTCGGTGTCTTTTTTTGCATCGACTTAGAGAAAATAATTTGAATGATGCATTATTGCTAATGGTAGTTAACATTTATCAGGCACTGTTGTAAGTTCTTTATGTGAATTAGTTCATTTAATCTTTGTAACAATCTCATCAGGCAGGTACTATTATTATCCCATTTCATAGAAAAGGAAATTGAGGCACACAAGTTTAGTTAACTTGTTCCAGATTAATGAGTGACAGGTATGGCATTTGAACCCAGGTTGTCTGGCTTCAGTATCAACACTTTCAACTACGTCACTATATAACCTCTTTTGCAAGTCTGAACAAGAAAGTAAATTATTTAAAACGCTAGGCCAAAAATGATATAATTAGCATTGTGTTAAGCACCTTTCAAGCAAGTCATTAGAAATATTTTTTTCAAAGGTGGCTTCTTCACTCACATGTCTAGATCTTTGGCCTCTCTCTTTACATGTCACTTCATCCTCTAGGGCCTGGGGCTGTCAGACTTCTTACATGGTGGCTCAGGGCTCCAAGAACCACTGTTCCAAAAGAAGAAATTGGAAGATGTCATTCTTTTTAGGCCTAAACCTGGAATTGGAAGATGCCATTCTTTTTAGGCCTAAACCTGGAACATCACCTCTGCTACATTCTGTTGGTAAAAGCAGTCACAGAGCTTGCCCAGGTCCAAGACAAAGGTTCATAGTTGCCCACCTGTTGATAGCAGGAGTGTCAAGAAATTCATGGCCATTTTTAATCTTCCACACCAAAATTAATGTATCTTAAGCACTCTTTCAAAAATGTCTCTAGACATACAGTATATGTATATGTGTATATATTGTAAATTTTAAATAAATGGAATGATATGACAAACGCTATCTTTGTAGACTCCTTTCTTTAAATAGTTTGCTTTTCTTTTACTTGCCTCCTTTCTCTACTCTACTTTCTCCTCCCAAGCACATGCCTCCTTTCCCCAGCCAGAAAATCAATGTTAAATCAGCTAGAGTGTATCCTTTCCTGTAGTCATATAGTCATGTTTAACACACACACGTGCATACACACCCACACACACGTTTATTAAGTCATTTAACAGTTGACAAAGACTCTTTCCTTGACCACTCTTTCCTTGACTAACCATCTTAGTCAGGTTTCTCTAAGCTGTCTTCTCAACTAGACTTTGGCCTTGGTCTTCAGTGTCCATCCTTGTCAGGCTTGCATCACTCAGCTTTAGAAGAATCCTGCCAAGTCATTTTAGCCAGAATCCCCCTTATCCTTGATGTTTCTTCTTAGTAACTTCTATCCACCTAAGAGAAAATACCTCTTAGTAATTTTCTATCTACCAGCCTCCATCCTGCTTCTTGGCTATAAATCCCCCACTTGTCCCTGCTGTATTTGGAATTGATTTCATTTCCATGGTAAAATCTCTTTTTTCCTACTGCAACAATTCCTGTATAAGATCTGTTTTTACCACTCTACTGTCGAGCTCTATTTTTTTTTAACACAATACATTGGACATCCCTTTAAGTCGCTTGGAAAGGAGTTTACATTATTTTTATTGGATGCATATCTATGCTGCTACTAACGTATCAAAATATATTCAAACATTTCCTCTGAAGATGAAAAGTTATTCCAATAAAATTATGAAAAGTACCAAGGGTAAAAAGATATTGGATTAAACACATGTAGTAACCGCTTTTTTTTCCTAAAATCTTACTAAAATGATTTCACAGGGAACTTTTTGTAAGTCACAAACCCACAATGACAGAGAAAACAGAAGAGTGCACAGTAGCAACAAAATTGGGGAAATTAAAAAACAGATGGATGTTTTGCAAATCATCTACCAGACCTGAGGAAACTAAAACCTAAATCAGCAATGTGGAAAGCCAAGACAAACAAATTTACACTGCAAAAGCCCCCAAAAATCGGAATTGCAATATCAAACATACCTCTGGAAGAATAGGAGACTAGAGCAAAGACTGAAGGTATAGTCGCTAGACTGGTTAGATTGGTTGAGAATCTATTTAAGAACCAGTTAGATCCCAAATCTCAACTCCACTCAGAACAGTCAGAAAACTACCCTTCTCCAACCCTGGCAGGAGACTGAAGGTTTAGTCTCTAAAGAGGCTAACACAAAAGATGTGGCAGCTACTGCTACATGTTCACCAAAATCAGTTTCCTTTTCCTTCTGGTCACACAGCTAGACCACAGTCGTCAGCCTCCCTTGCAATGAAGAATGACCATGTGACTGAATTCTACCCATTAAAATGTGGATGAGAGTGATGTGTTTCATCAAAACTTCCTGTAAGTAAATATCTTATTTTCCCCTTTTAGCCAATCAGATGCAAAGGATCCAGTATAAATTCTGATGCCACAAAACCGAAAGAACTTTGCTCCCTAAACAACTGTATAGAAGGCTGTCCGCTGAATATCACACTAGACTTTGGGTAAGCAAGGTATAAGCTTTGACTGTATTAAGCCATTATGATTTGAGAATTTATCACAATAGCTATTTCATATTTTAACTTACATAGAACCTATTATCCCGATATAGGATGGTATTATAGCAAAACTGAACTAAAATATGCAAAGTTGAGATGGCATCTAAGTGAACAAGCAAGACAGGCTGGAAGGCTGTAGACCTCTGTAATGCCAGGCAAAACATTTGATAAAACTGCCTCTGTGATAACTTGAAGACAGGCCAGTTTACTGAGTCTATAGCCCTAGAGGTAGCGTTCAGAAAGTGTCAGAGAAATCACACATATTGGCTACTATTACGCTGCCTTCAGCAAAGTATGGCATGAAAGACAGGAGTTCAGGCAAGAATTTGCCTGTTTTTCAAGCAATAACAGAAAAGAATAGAAAAAGCTCAAAGTCCAAGGACTTTACAGGGTTTGAAAAATCTGGCTTTTCTTTACCCAAATAGTAAGACAGATTTTTTAACACTTTGAGGAACAAAGTCCAGTGAGCTTTTTCTGCTAAGTGACTCAGCTTTGCAACAGAAATCAGAAGAAAGATACCACCTTCCCAATAAGCCACAACTCAGAGGAGCCACGTTTAAGTAGAGAGATGTAAGAGTGAAGAAATAAACAGGGAAACCTTAATAATTACATCTAGGAAAAAATTTATGTGGTGACCAGCACACAACTTTCTAAAATCAAATAGATCAAAAACTATCAAAATATTGGTGGAATTGCCTAAGAAATCATGAGGCTGGTTTGTAAAAGCCTGGCTTGGAAAAGCCTTAATATAACACTTGGGAAGGAAGGGACAATGAGTGCCACATACACTCCCAAAAAAAGGCATCGTTGTCAAAGTCTGTTTCGGATGTGAGCATAAAGGATAATAGGCAAGAAAGGACCTCCCAGAAGATCCAAGGGCCATGAAGAGTGATCAAAGGAGTGCCTTTCCAAAAGAAGAATCAGGGAAAACCAAGGAATCTCTTCCACCTCCAGGATAGGCAGGCTTTTGAATGCTTGTTTAACAGAATTTCAGAAGTCATAAGCCAAAGATTGCTGTATCTCTCTCATCCTTTTCTTTTCCATATAGGAGTTTTCCTTGTCCCTGTACTATCATCACTGAAGGAGCAAGGAAAGCAGACAATTTTTCCTCCTGGTTCATATGTTAACAGTTCACAAGTAGACACATCCAGCCCTCATAGAGAAGATGGCATATCTCCCAGAAATCCACAAGTTGTAATGGGATGCAGTGACCAGATGGGTTATGTGCCTTTGGGATGGACCGGGGTAATATGTTCTATGTGTGGAAAGAATGTGAGACAGATCCTAAGTGACCAGCAGGGCAAACAGTAGCAGAGACTGCTTTATGTTCATCAAAGTCCTTTTTTCTCCTCCTCCTGGGCACGTGCTAGACTACATTTTCCCAACTTGCCTTACATTTGGGTCTGATTAAGTATAACTGTGCTTGCCCCATAGGGTATAAATGTAATGCTGTATACTGGTTCTAGACCTGGTCAATAAAAACCTTCCAAAGTGACTCTCCCTCTCTTTTCCTATCTGCTGGCCAGATTCGGAGATTTAGATGAGAATGCCAAGGCCCTCAGAAATGGCAGAGCCACAGGATAAAACTAATAATGAAAAGCCTAGGTACCTGTATGAACATGAAAGAAGAATAAGGAAAATAGTGAAGACAGAACCACCAACAAAGAATTAAGAACATGTTCTAGAACCAAAAGACATAAACTCTGTCAAAGCAAAAGTTGTACCAGAGTCAGACAGAAAAAGAAGGCAATCAAGACTGTCCCAGTGGAGAAGAAAGGTCAAAACTAAGTCTGAGTTCAATGTCACTGAAACAAAGGGAGGGAGAAGTTTCAAGATCTGGGGTGGGTGATTTCAGACCACCAGTATATGCTAATTGGCTTCACCCAAAGAAAAAGTAAACTTTCTTGTACTCTATCTTCATGACAGGAAGTAGTTTTACAATTTGGAGTGGGCCATTCCACCAAACTTAGGCTCCTACCCTCCCACGAAGAATGAGTGATAGGGGCCCCAGCTTCCTTGATGATTATAATACAGTTCAAAGGTTTGGCAGCCAAGTCCCTGAGAAAGAAAATCATGGGTTGTAAAACCATGAAGAGGCCTTTCAAAAGATTTACATCTCAAAGGCGCAGAGAAAGAATTTATAATTCCAAATTTTCTAAAGCAAATGCTCTTAGGAAAGAGAGGTCAGAAGAAGCTTGTAACCCAGAAGAAACCTGTCTAAAGTTTAGTCAAGGTGAGGAGAATGTTAACACCCTCTTGGTCAGCCCCAAGATTGCAAATGCACAACAACTTCTCAGGAGACTAGATAAAAACAGGTCCACAAGAAGGCACACAATTGTGAAATTTCAGCATAGTGGGAGTAATTAAAGATCAAGTTTCTACAGAGAAAAACAGATTAAAAAACAAAACATGAGAAATTTGGATGACTTTGGACCTCTCGAAGCAACATTGGAAGCTAGAAAACAATGGCACAATGTCTGCAAAATTCTGAAGGAAAATAATATCCAACATAGAATTCTATCTGCAGCCAAACAATCTATCAAGTGTGAGGATAAAATAAAGATCTTCATACATGCAAAGTGTCAATTGTTTCTCATGCTCTATTTTTCAGAGTCCATTGAAGGGTGTGTTCAACTTCAACAAAGTTATTAACCAAGAAATAAGAAACCTTGGCATACAGGAAAGAGGAGATTAAATACAAGAAAAAGACAAAAAGAACCTCCAGGTAGTGGCAAAGGGAGACCTCAGGGAAACACCTGTGCATCACGCACAGCAGGCAACCAATCCAGACAGAGCCTAATAGGAAACATTTAGATTTCTCTAAAATGGAGAAATTAATAGAATACCTAAGGCATCAGAACATCTTGGGAGGAGACTGAGACAAGTTGATGCTAAGTTTTGAAGTGAATGAATGGTAAGTATACTTAAAATTGAGTAAGCAAGCAAACAACAACAAAAAAGATCATTATAAATCCTTAAGAAAATAAAAAGTATGAGAATAGAGCCGGGTGTGGTGGCTCACACCTGAAATCCCAGCACTTTGAGAGGCTGAGGCGGGCGGATCACTTGAGGTCAGGGGTTCAAGACTAGTCTGGTGTCAGGTTCACGACTATGCCAAAGGTTGTGTTGAGGAGGGAGGGGTGAATGAGCAGAAAGAATACTTGCGGGGCCATAGGCAGGTGAATGATTTTATTCAGCAGCAGCTCTCATCAACAGTTTTCTTACACTAGCTCTCTACACTGTTCTCCTTTATTTTGTTTGCTTAGTCCGGCAGCCCCTACACACAGCTGCGTGGCCTGCTCTCCCTTACCTTAAAGGTCAGCAACTTAACTCTCTCTCTCCAGGCATGAGCAAGCCCAGCTGTGTCCTGGCTACCCCCATCTTTCTGCAAAGACGGACAGCTCTGGCTTTCTCTCGGCACCAGCTCCTGCACAGTGTCAATAGGGCAACAATTGCCCTTTTACAGACAATAGTGTCTTAGAGCCAAGTGATGGCCTTCTCTTTGTTATGTCTACATGGCTATGATAACAAGTGGAGTTATACACCTGTGCTCTAGACTTGCTGAGTCATGCAGGATGTAAATATCCTATCTTGGCCTATCGTTGGCAAAAGTACAGGCATGTTCCTTACACCTGGCCAACATGGTCAAACCCGTCTCTACTAAAAATACAAAAATTAGCTGGGCTAATAAAATCTT
Source organism: Piliocolobus tephrosceles (assembly GCF_002776525.5). Taxonomy (NCBI): domain Eukaryota; kingdom Metazoa; phylum Chordata; class Mammalia; order Primates; family Cercopithecidae; genus Piliocolobus; species Piliocolobus tephrosceles. The sequence goes on along the minus strand of NC_045441.1, from coordinate 82,058,180 downwards.
GCTATCCCCCAAGAATCTTGCTATTCTTTTTAAAAGAATAAAAAAAGAAAAAAAAAGAATGGAGAATAATCATAGTATGCTAAATACCTCATCTGTGAAGAGGGTGTCAGAGTTATAACAATATAATAGTGAATAGTTATCTAACCAAAATGACATTGACAGAGTGGGGGATAGGTACGGTGCATGTACGGTGGGGATAGGGAACAAAAGAGAGCTGAATCCTCATCTACCATAGTAGGATATCGATGTAAAATTCAACATAAAATAGGAATCTATCAGTTATTTGACTATTGTCTCTGAAAGAGGGAAAGCAGGGCAGAGGAGCCAACAAGAACTGCTAGTTTTTAAAGGGGAAAAAAGCCATATAAAACTATTTGACTATTAAACCGTGTGCAAATATAGCTTCATTAAAACCACAACTAAATAAATAGAGTAAAAGTAAGAGACAATTTTCCTTACCAGATATCGAAGTGTGCTATTAAGACATTGTATTCAAAACAATTTGTCATTGCATGGCAAAGGACAAATAGTGAAACACACAAAAAAAGCTAAATCCAAAGAGATTCCACTATATATGAGGATTTATTTCTGAAAAATGTGACATTGAAATTCTTTAGAAAGATAGACAGTAGAATGGTGGTTGCCAGAGTTGGGAAGGGAAGTGGATGGGAGGATAAGGAGAAGTTGGTTAATGGGTAAAAAATATAGTTAGATAGATAAGTTCTGGTGTTTGGTAGTACAATAGGGAAATTACAGTTAACAATAATTTATTGTATACTTCAAAATAACTAGAAGAGAAGAATTATAATGTTCTCGACACAAAGAAAAGATAAATGTTTGTGGTGATATCCCAATTACTCTGATTTAATTACTATATATTGTATGGAAGTATCAAAATATCACATGTACCTCCAAGTATATATAACTATTACATATCAAATTTTCAAAAAATAAAAATAAATAACTTCTGTAGGGAAAACAAACAGATTGGAATAAGTGACCACCCATCTGGAGGAAAATAAAATTGTATCCCTATCTTCCGCAATATAGAGAACTAAATTTGAGAAGCATTAAAGACAAATATTAAATTAAGCCACAAAAAAGAACTTGAGAAAACATCTGGAAGACTATATATATATATATATATATATATATACACACAACTTTAAATAAGTCTTTAAAAAAAAAGTAGACCTACTTAACTTTATAGAAATAAATCATTATATGGCAAAAGATGCCCTAACAAAATCAGTAAATACCAAGTTGAGGCCAGGCACATTGACTCATGTGCTTTGGGAGGCTAGGGTGGGAGAGGGGGATCTCTTGAGCCCAGCAATTTGAAGCAGACTACAGTGAGCAATGATCACACCACTGCACGCCAGCTTGAGTGACAGAACAAGACCCTGTCTCGAAGATGAGAAAGAAGAAGGAGGAGGGGGGGTGGGGGATAGCAAGTTGAGAAAAAATATTTCTGACGTATATGTCAGATAAACCATTAATCCCTCTAATATCAGAAGTTCTCCAAATTGTTAACTAAATCACAAACCAATATGAACTTCAAGCAAATGATAGGAATATGGTAATTTACAGAAAGGCAACTCCAAATGGCCAATTAATCTATGAAGATATACTTGAACTTTCATGTAGTAAGAGGAAAAACAAATTAAACTAGCTACATTATGAGATTACATATTCATCAGATTAGCAAATTCTTTGTTCAGTAAAGCCCACTATCAGTGGGGCTGCAGGAAAAGGCATTGCTAGACAAAATGTTAGATGTTAAAAGTATTTTTAAAAAGGGATCTGGACACAAGTAAGCAAGCATCCTCTACCTTCTTCCCTTTTCTTCCTGTCCTGTCGATCCATTGCCTGGTGAGCTCTGAGTTTTCCTTCTGAGAGGATGCAGAGCTCTTCATAATTGCACCCAGATGTGACTGGGTCTCCAGTCCCAGCCAGTTAATTTACTAATGGATCAAAAGCTTGATCCTTCAAAGGGCTTAAAATTGGGTGATTAGAAGCATCTGGTACTCACCTCCTCCACAAAGAAGAACAGAAATAGTAGATAATCACACTTTGAGTAAATAACCTAAGAGGGAATGCTACAAGGCAGCAGAGAATTGACAATTAACAACTGAGGCAAGGAAGGAGAAAGTGCTCAGACTGGATCAGCTAGGAGGCTGGAGAGGTTCCCCACTATGAGGAGAGAGTGAGTGTGACCCCCAGCTGTCCACATTCCCATCAAGGGCTCCTGAAATCCTAGCCACAGGAGAGCCCCTTGACCCACCAGGCCCTGAGACTAACATAGGGAGCTGCTGGAGACCATGTGATGGCACTGCTTCAGGAAGGGAAGTCACACCAGGTTCCACACACTCCACAAGTCCTAGGCAGCTACAGCAAGGCACTATTTTATAAAGCCAGTCCCCACCAGACTGCATCCTGCCCTGAGGCCCAATAGCCCCTGCATATCCACAACCCTGGCATCCCATTGACATCCCCTATCCACACCTGCTGCCACCAGAGCCAAAGCATAAACTGTTGGCAGCAACTGTGCAGCCCCCAGTAGCAGGGTCACCACACATTTAAACGCACCCTGAAGAAAGGTCACCCCACCTATAGCCACCACCTGAGGCCAAAACTATGTCACCAGTCACCTGTGTATGACTGCTGCCAGTGAAAACAACCCCACTCTCCCCAACAGCAGGGCCATAGCACAGCCACTGCTACCCCTACCCAAGCATTCCACTGAGGACCTAGGGATCACCCTGTCCCTGCCCACCACAGCTAGTGCCTACACACACCACCAGAGGGCCTGAGGACAGACCCACTCAGCCCAGCTTCATCCACCCCAGTACCTGAGCACTCCACCTGGGAACCTGAGGACAGACCCACCCAACCTGCCACTACCATCATGCTGGCACTTACCTGCACATACCACCTGTGGGCACTCACCTACACACAGTACCAGCATGGACCATTTGGGAGCCAGAGAATTGGTGCACCACTGTTACTGCCATAGCCCATACCATGCCTGCTGCCCAAGGGCCCAAGGACCCACCTAACTGCACAGCCCACTGCAGCCACTGTTGGCACCTGAGTAAGCCACCTGAAGGCCCAAGAGTCAGCCATCCTAGACCTGCTAACATCAGTGCCAGTTAATAACTCTACACTAACAAACTGGAAAATCTGGAGAAAATGGATACATTCCTGGACAAATACAACCTACCAAGATTGGACCAGGAAGATATACAAAACCTGAGCAGACCAGTAATGAGCAATGAGATTATATCAGTAATAAAAAGTCTCCCAACAACAACAAAAAAAATTCAGGACCAGATGGCTTCACTGACAAATTATACCAAATTTACAAATAAAAACTAACAACAATTATCCTCAAACTATTTCAAAAAATTGAAGAGGATGGATTTCCCCCTAACTCATTCTATAAGGACAACATTATTCTGTTACGAAAACCAGACAAAGACATAACAACAACAAAAAAAGAAAACTATAGACCAATATCCCTGATGAACATAGACACAAAAATCCTCAAAAAAATACTAGAAAACAAATCCAACAGTACATCAAAAAGATACTACACCATTATTAAGTGGAATTTATCCAGTGGATGCAAGGATGATTCAATATATGCAAACCAACAAACATGATATATCACATCAACAGAATGAAAGACAAAAGCCATATGATCATCTCAATAGACGCAAAAAAGGAATGTGATAAATTTCAACAGCCCCTTACGACAATAATTCTCAAGAAACTAGGCATAGAAGGAACAAAATTTAACATAATAAAGACCATTGTGATAAACCCACAGCTAACATTATCCTGAATAAGGAAAAGTTCAGTCTTTCCTCTAAGAACTGGAACAAAGCAAAAATGCCTACTTTCACCACTCCTATTCAACATAGTACTGGTAGTCATATCCAGAGCAATCAGGTATGAGAAAGGAATAAAAGGCACCCAAATTGGAAAGAGGAAGGTCAAATTGTCCTTCTTTGCAGACAACATGATCTTAAATTTAGAAAAAACTAAAGACTTCACCAGAAAGTTTTTAGATCTGATACACAAATTTAGTAAAGTTGCAAGTTACAAAATCAACATATAAAAATCAGTACCATCTCTGTACGCCAATAATGAATTAGTTGAAAAAGATATCAAGAAGGCAATCCCATTTACAATAGCTATTTTAAAAATAGTAGGAATAAATTTAACCAAGAAGGTAAAACAACCTCTACAAGGAAAAATACAAAACCCTGATGAAAGAAATTGAAGAGGGCACAAATGGAAAGACATACTATGCTCATGGATTGGAAGAATTAACATCATTAAAATGACCTCACTACCCAAAGCAATCCACAGATTCAATGCAATCTATATCAAAATGCCAATGTCATTTTTCACAGAAATAGAAAAATATATATATAATTCATATGGAACCCCCAAAAATTTCAAATAGAGTAATCCTGAGCAAAAAGGATAAAGCTAGAAACATCACGGCACCTGACTTCAAAATATATTACAAGGCATAGTAATGAAAACAGCATGGTATCAGATAAAACCAAACAAATAGACCAGTTGAACAGCTTAGAGAATCCAGAAATAAATTCATATACTTACAGTCAACTGATTTTTGACAAAGGCACCAAGAACTTACATTGGAAAATAGTGTAATGATGTTAAGAAAATTAGATAACTGAACCCCTATCTCTTACCATATACAAAAACTCTATATATGTTATACAAAAATCTCTCACCAAATACAAAAATCAAGTCAAAAAATCACTACATACAAAAGTAGATTAAATACATAAACATAAGACCCCAAACTATAAAACTACTAGAAGAAAATAAAAGGGATATACTTTAGGACACTGATTTAGACAAAGACTTTTTGGGTAAGACTTCAAAGGCACAGGTAACAAAAATGAATATAGACAAATGGGACTATATTAAACTAAAAAGTTTCTGCACAACAAAGGAAACAACCAATAGAGTGGAGAGACAATCTGTTGAATGCAAAAAAAAATTTGCAAACTATTCATCCAACTGAGGACTAATATTCAGAATAACAAGGAACTCAAACAACTCAACAGTAACAAAATAATAATAATCCTATTAAAAAGTGGACAAAGGACATGAATAGACATTGCTCAAAAGAAAACATACAAATGGCCAACAGGTATGTGTTGGCGCAGTGTCACTAGTCACTGGGGAAATACATATCAAAACCACAATGAGATATCACCTTAACTCAGTTAGATGGTTATTACTAAGAGACAAAAAAAAATAACAGATGTTGGCAAGGATGCAGAGAAAAATGATCTCTTATACACTGTTGGTGGAAATGTAAATTGGTACAGTCACTATGGAAACCAGCATAGAGATTTCTCAAAAGCTAAAAATAGAAGTACAATACAATCCAGCAATCCCACTACTAGATATTTATCAAAAAGAAAAGAAATTGGTATCTCACAAAGATATTTGCACTTCTATGTTTGCTGCAGCACTATTCACAATAGGAAAGATATGGAAGCAACCTAAGTAGTCCATCAACAGATGAGTGGATAAAGTAAATGTGGCATATATACACAATGGAATACTATTCGGTCTTAAAAAAGAACGAAGTCATATTATGTGCAGCAGTATGGATGGAATCACAAGTCATTATGTTAAGTGAAATAACACAGGGACAAAAAAGACAAATGTTGCATGTTCTCAGTCATATACAGGAGCTAAAAAAGCTGATCTTACAGAGGTAGAGATAGATACTGGAGGTCGGGAATGGTATGTGGATGCAGAGGCAGGAGGATGAAGAGATGTTGTTTAGTGGGTACAAACATATAGATTGATAAAGGAATCAGTTCTGATATTTAATAGCTGAGTAGCGTGAATATAGTTAACAACAATGTATATTTCAAAATAGCTAGAAGAGAGGGCTTGAAATGTTCCCAACACATAGATATGATTAAATACTCAAGGTAATAGATATCCTAAATACCCTGAGTTGATCAATACACATTCTGTGCATGAAACAAAATTTCATATATACTCCATAAATATGTACAAATATTATGTATCAATTAAAAGTTAAATTAAATTTTTAAAAAGCAATCTGGCATTATCAATTAAACTTAAAATTCATACAACCACAGACTCAGCAATCTCTTGCTTGGATATCTATCACATACTGATAAAAAACACAAATGAGTATGGATATTGGTACAAGAATGTTTATTGCCTCATTATTTGAGGTGACAAAAATTGGCAACCTAGAGGGTTTTTTAATGGTGCCACTGATGAAAATAGTTGCTTCAATAGGTTAAATCACAGAAATGGAATCAACACACTCAGCTCCATTTAAACACTGTCCTTGATTTATCAAGAAAATTAGTATTTTCTTCCTTCTTCCTTCTTTACAACCTGTCTCTTGATTTTATCTATCCCAAACACTTTCAAATTTCTGAGCCCCATGTCAGCAAAATACCTGGCACTCACAGAGACAGTCACAAAGCTTTTCATCAGAAGAAATTACTTTATTTTTGTTTTCCACACTCACCATTGTTCTCTGTGGATGTATTGCTTCCCATTAGATCACACATCCTTTACTAATATTCTGCTTTCAGAGATCAGACAATTGAGTGACAATTATATGGCAAAAAGCAGCAACATCTAGTATAATACCAGATACATAAAACAATATTATCTAACTGTCTATCTTTCTCTGGAATGGCATATCAAATTATCAACAGGTAAACTCCAGTTGGTTGGTGAAATCACCACTAATTATTTTTGTTTCTGTTCACATTTTATTCAACTAACATGTACTTTTATAACTGGAAGTCCCAATAAAAATAATTTTTAAAGTATTATCACAGTTCCAATTTTCTTCTTTACTTATGCTGATGTGTGTATATGAGAGTGGGAGGAAAGGTATAATCTTTTTAAAAACATATTTATTTGAATAGTGGAATGAATAACATAAAGAATTAATAACATAAAACATACAAAGTAATGAAACAGGAATGATAGAGCTACTTTACACATAGGATTACAAATGAAATTTTTAAATGTAATATTTGAAGAAAGATTCCTTCCATTTTGGCAGCCTCTAAAACCTGAGAAACCATTCAATGGATTACTCTTCACTTGCTTTTGTCCAATAGCTGTGCATATAAAAGACAGATGCTAATACACCTACATAAGTAAGATTTTTCTCTAAAGAAGGCTCTGAAAGCGTAACTCCATCAAAAATATGTTAGCTCATAAAATCAAGCGACTGCCATTTTTATTTGGGAGCTTACTAAGAAATAAATCTCTATAAGGTTATATCGTAAGCAAAAATAATAGAAAGAATCTTGAAGAGATGACACACAAAAGAAGCCATATTTCTTTCATAATGTGGAAAATCACATTATGTGTAGCCTTTCTAAGAAGAGATGTATTGAATGCACCATGATCTTGAGGATACTATGTCAAGGAGAACTAAGACTCCATGTAAGTTGTCCTTTTGATTTAAAGTTATAATGCTGTGCCCTCCCTCAGTTCCATGTGGCATTATGTTTCAGGAACTCAGTGCTCTAAACTGAGTTCATACAATAGAAACAAAAATTATCTCAGTCTCATGATAGCAAATGTCCTGATTAACATAACACAATGTAAATAGTGGTTAAACAAAACCAGAATCAAAGTCAGGAGACTTGAATTCTCTACCTGAAACTGTCACTGGCTGATCCTGAATAAGTCCCAGAACTTGTTTCCTCTCCTATAACATGGTTAAATTAGGTGATCTCTAAGTCTCCAGCAATAAATGTTACAGCTTTGCAGTTGGTTATAATCAGGACTGAGGAACTAATGAACAGTTATTTCAGCCTAGTTGGATATAACTAAGGGCCTCCTCTCCTATTCTCTTCAGTCCCTTAGTACACATGGTCTTCCTTCATTCTTCATTGCCCTTTTCTTTCTCCTTCTGCCAGTTCTTTCATTCAGTGCTACCATCCATTATTCTCCAATAATAATAATAGCATTCATTGAACACTTTCTATGTGCCAGACCCTATGCAGAGCATTTAACATTTATTATTTCATTTAATCTTGACAACCACTTTATGAAATAGATTAAATTGCTTTCTCATTTTACAGATCATAGGCCTCAGATTTAGAAAGACAGTTTTTCCTTCACTCTACCTATGACTTCTAAACTAAGTATATACAATAGAACAATCATTCGAACACCTTGAATGAATGAAGTACTTGGCCACGGTGACAGGAATAAAAGGATCAAATAAGTAATCTTCTCACAATAGATCACTGCTGCTGTTCATGATTCTTGAGCCAATCACTGAAATAATGTCCAAGATTTAAGTGGGGCTGTAAAGTCTGTTTGGGTAAGAGAATGATTTCTCTAACTGCCTTTCTACAATCACCTGCATAGGTTGTAAGGTGTTTCAGTGATAGAGTTTGGATGTGATATGTCTACTTTGATCAAGGACAAGATATCATCACTCACAGAAAAAAAAAAAAACTAATAATTAACAGGTCAGGAGCCAGAGACATTTTTGTCAGTAACTTTCTTATCTTTCTAATCAATTGACTATTATTGCTCTTATAATTGCCTATAAACTGTTCTTGCAAATATTTTAAACTCACAAAGACGTGAAAGTTAAGGAAACTATGATATGCATTATATTGTGGTTATAAAGAGTAAAAAGGCTTTGTATCCTTAAGAAGATTATATATATTCTCTGAGCTTCAATTTCCTCATCAGTAAAATCATGAAAGTACCTAGTTTTAAGGATTTTTATAAGGATTAAATAACATAATGTATGTGACATGCTTGAAATGGTAAGCATTTAATCAATATTACATACAGATGTAGATATATAGAAAATGAATGATTATTATATAAAGATACAACATATATACAATAAGTAAACAGATGTTAGAGATAGATAGATGATAGATAGATAGATAGATAGATAGATAGATAGATAGATAGATAGATACACACACAGAGAGAGAAAGAGAGAGAGAGACAGAGATGGAAGTGAGCCTAAACATACATAGCCTAATGCTTTCTCTAAACTTCATGAAAACTATTTAGACCACAGAATATGCTCAAATAGCATAACACCAACCCAACCACACAAAATATCATCTTTTCTTTTTCTACTAAGTTTGAGAAAGTCTGGTGGTAAAATCACGTAAGGAGAAAGCAGCAGCACCAGAGGCCCTTGATGGCATTTGTTTTTAATGCAAAAGGCTCTGGAGCCACCTTGTGGCCACATAACACAGCAGGCCCCACCACACCAAGCTCTATGGGAAGTGGACGTCTTCGCTTTCCAAAGCCCCTTTGTGATACTAGTAAGATGAGTTGTTTCCTTGACTGGTAATTAGAAGAAGAACCCTGTCCCCCTCAGATGGAAATGGTGCATAAAGCTCGCTCTGTTGCCCACAAATCTGTCTCTGTAGTTTTGACTGCATTAACCCAACCAACCATTTTCCCTGTGAAGCTTGCAGTGGGTTCTTAAGGATTCTGCAGTAGCCAATCCCTAGGAGAGACAGGCATGTTATACAACTGACTAGAACGTGGTGAGAAAAGAGTTATAATAGAGATGTGTACAAATGAAGTAGGCAGAGACGATGGCTTTGGGGAAGCTAACCAGAATTTTCAAAGCAGAACTGAAGAGTGGCCTAGAGCAAAAGCTGAGTGGGAGAATTCAATTCGATAAATGTTTTTGAGCTCCTGCTGCTATGAGTTAAGCTCTCTGCTAGGGGGTAGAGATCTGAAGATGGCTAACACCTTAAGGAGCTCATGTCCTTAAGTGCTTCCTTCCAGAAACGCTAAAGAATCTTCTTTCAGGAAGCACTAAAGAAACATGACTAGTACCCTGTGTTAGAAATTTCCTGGTTATCCCACACATGCAGTATGTCTAGGGGAGGAATGCTACTAAATGTACAAAGTAAGTTCCTGGACATAAAAATATTTCTAGGCCAAAGGAATACTTAATCCTTATACATCATTTCTGGTTTGAGAGGGAAAACAAAACCATTCTTTTCTTCTTTCCAGTGAAAAATCTTTCACTCTTCTGGGGCCAAATTCAAAACGTCATATCTTCCATAATCAGATAAATTCCAAATCACTGAACTATCACTTATATGAATTTTAAGTACCTTAGCTCTTATCTTATTACCCACCACTTCCTTCTCAGTGATTATGAAATTTTTCCAGCAAACTCAATTATTTGCATAGCTTGTCTCTTCATTTCACCCAAATAAATGTGGAAGGCAGAGAACAAGTCCTCAATTTTTGCAGTTCCAAAGTCCACATCTTCCATCCCCTTCAACTGGTCTTGACTACCATCAGTCATGAGCTCACTTACTAACCTTCACCTCTCCTCACAAAGTTGTGAACGTTTCAACTCATATTTACCTTCTTTCTTCTAATTCCTGAGAAAGAGGCATCTGTTGAAAGATAATCTTTCTACTATTTTCTGGATTTCATCTCTGTTCACATTTCTCCAGTACATTTATTCTCTCTTTTTCATATATCTTCAATCTCTTTTTTATGTTGTTCTCTTTCTCTCTGTCTGTAAGAAGAATCTAATGTCTCTTACCCTCAAAAGACCATTCTCTAGCCACTTCCCCAGCTCTCTCCTTCTTTTCTATGCAACCTTATTGGAAGCTACAGTCATTGTCTTCGCTGTTTCTTTTCCCAGTTCTTCCTTGATGCACTGCTATCTGGTTTCCATCCTCAAAGACTGTTCTCATATAGTTAGCAGAGTCCTCTGAAATGATGAGTCCAGCAGACTCTTTTTTAATGTCCTATCTGATTTTTGCCTTTTTATAGCTCTTGAAACTGTGGACCACTTGTTTCTCCTTGGAAATCCCCCCGAGGTACCCTTCACTCAGTAATTATTTATCAACTACTCACTACATACCATACTTTGTATTAAGCCTGAGGAGCCAAATGGAAGGTAGTCATTCGTGTCCCTCTTAGTTTTCATTCTAACAGAGAAGGCTGAGTACAAGGTAAGTAGGGTGCAGAAGAAAAATTATCTCAGTCTCCTGATTCCTTTACTGAACTTTCCACATTTCCCTTTTCCCTACAACAAAGATCTCTCTAACTTTTGGTCACACCCCCTATCCATGTATGCATTCCCAATATAGTTATAGCTAGATACATATACATACATATGCATTCTCTCTCTTTCTCTCTCTTTTCTCTTTCTCTCTCATTAGCTAATATCCCATGATAAGACTACTTGTCATTAACATTAACTATGCTGTATATAAATCCACATTTCAAATAGTTTTCTGGATGGCTTCCAGAAAATTACTTTGTAATGAAGCTGATAAAGAGATAAAACTTGGATAAGAAAAATGCCAACTCCGCCACCTTTTGTTTGCTTATGTTTTCATTATGGATACTTATCTTCAAACTGAAATTTCTTTGCAGAAATCTTTTAAGTAACTGTTTAAGTTGGACTTATCTAACAGGATTTAGCACAATATTGTGTATATACAATGCACTTAATAAATTTTTATGAATAGATTGAATATGCATGAGGGCTTAGGTATTTTCTGTGCTAAGAAAAGATAAAACCTGCTTTGGGTGGCCAGAAGGACAGAAATCCAAGGTCCTGTGAGAAACTGGAAAAGCAGTTCTGGCATGGTTCTAGATTGCTGCACACAGATGTCTCACTCTTGGAAATATAATCACATTGATTAGTCAGAAATGCACGGAAAGGGGTAGGCGCCACCTAGAGTAGAATGGATCCCAAAAGAAGATGATTATTATGGGTAATTGGCTTAAAATAAGAGAAAACAAATATATAATAGATTTATCTTCTTAATGCCCCTAGTATTGGTTTTCAATGATGGCACCTGCTTATTTCTCTATAAATAAAAAGAAGAACAGATTTTATGATAGTGTTTTAATCTGTTTGCACACTGCTGATAAAGATATACTTGAGACTGGGTAATTTATTTTTAAAAAAGAGATTTAATGGACTCACAGTTCCATGTGGCTGGGGAGGCCTCATAATCATGGCAGAAGTCAAAAGGCATATTTTACATGGAGGCAGAGAAGAGAGAAAGAGAACCAAACAACAGGGATTTCCTGTTATAAAACCATCAGAGCTCATGAGACTTATTCACTACCATGCGAACAGCATGGGGGAAACTGCCCTCGTGATTCAATTATCTCCCACCAGGTCCCTCCCACAAAATGTGAGAATTATGGGAGTTACAATTCAAGATGAGATTCGGGTGGGGACTCAGAACCAAACCATATCATTCTGCCCCGGCCCCTCCCAAATCTCATGTCCTCACATTTCAAAACCAGTCATGTCTTCCCAACAGTCCCCAAAGTTTTAACTCATTTTAGCATTAATTCAAAAGTTCACAGTCCAAAGTCTCACTTGAGAGAAGACAAGTCCCTTCCACCTATAAGCCTGTAAAATCAAAAGCAAGTTAATTACTTCCTAGATACAATGGGAGTACAGGCATTGGATAAATACACCCATTCTAAATGAGAGAAATTGGCCAAAATGAAGGGGCTAAAGGCCCGGTGCAAGTCCAAAATCCAGCAGGGCAGTCAAATCTTAAAGCTCCAAAATGATCTCCTGTGACTCCATGTCTCACATCCAAGTCACACTGATGCAAGAGTTGTGTTCCCATGGTCTTGGGAAGTTCCACCCCTGTAGCTTTGCAGGGTACAGCCTTCCTCCTGGCTGCTTTCACAGGCAGGCATTGAGTGTCTGTGCCTTTTCTAGGCACAAAGCGCCAGCTGTCAGTGGGTCTACCATTCTGGGGTCTGGAGGACAGTGGCACTCTACCAACAGCTCCACTAGGCAGTGCCCCAGTGGAGACTCTGTATGAGGTCTCCAACTCCACAATATCCTTCCACACTGCCCTAGCAGAGTTTCTCATGAAGGACCTGCCCCTGCAGCAAACTTCTGCCTGGACATCCAGGCATTTCCATGCATCTTCTGAACTCTAGGTGGAGGTTCCCAAACCTTAATTTTTGACTTCTGTGGAAACATAGGTTCAACACCATGTAGAAGCTGCCAAGGCTTGGGGCTTGCACCCTCTGAAGCCATGGCTGGAGCCACACCATGGCCCCTCCTAGCCATGACTGAAGCATCTAGGATGCAGGGCACCAAGTCCCTAGGCTACGCACAGCAGAGGTCCCTGGTCCTGGTCCAGGAAACCAAACTTTCCTCCTAGGCCTGTGATGGGAGGGGCTGCCACAAAGGTCTCTAACATGCCCTGGAGACATTTTCCCCATTGTCTTGGCAATTAATGTTTGGTTCCTTGTTACTTATGCAAATTTCTGCAGCAGGCTTGAATTTCTCCTCAGAAAATGGGTTTTGCTTTTCTATCGCATAGTCAGGCTACAAATTTTCCAAACTTTTATGCTCTGTTTCCCTTTTAAAACTAAATGCTTTTAACAGCACCCAAGTCATCTCTTGAATGCTTTGCTGCTTAGAAATTTCTTCCTCCAGGTACCTGAAATCATCTCTCTCAAGTTCAAAGTTCCACAAATCTCTAGGGCAGGGGCAAAATGTCACCAGCCTCTTTGCTAAAACATAGCAAAAGTCACCTTTACTCTAGTTCCCAACAAGTTTCTCATCTCTATCTGGGACCACTTCAGCCTGGATTTCATTGTCCATATCATTATCAGCATTTTGGTCAAAGCCATTCAACAAGTCTCTAGGAAGTTCCGTACTTCCCCACATTTTTTTGTCTTCTTCTGAGCCCTCCAAACTGTTTCAACTTCTGCCTGTTACCCAGTTCCAAAGTCGCTTCCACATTTTCAGGTATCTTTACAGCAACACCCCACTCTACTGGTACCAATTTACTGTATTAGTCCATTTTCACACTGATAATAAAGACATACCCAAGACTGGGTAATTTATAAAGAAAAAGAGGGTTAATGGACTCAAAGTTCCATGTGGCTGAGGAGATCTCACAACCATGGCAGAAGGCAAAAAGCATGTCTTACATGGCAGCAGAAAAAAGAGAAAGAGGACCAAGCAACAGGGGTTTCCCCTTATAAAACCATCAGCTCTCATGAGACTTACTCACCACCACAAGAACAGTATGGGGGAAATCATCCCCATGATTCAATTATTTCCCACTGAGCCCCTCCCACAACACATGGGAATTATGGGAGATACAATACAAGATGAGATTTGGGTGGCGACAGAGCTAAACCATATCAGATAGGAAGGACAGCCATGGTGGAACCCAAGCAGTGCTCCCACTGAATATTCCCCATGTCCAGGCATAAATGGAGGGCCAACAGGAAGGCCATGTGAGAAAACCTCTACACAAGAATGTTGGTGGTCAGGACACATAAGAGGTCTCCAGTGTAAGACACACTGCTGACTAACAAGTTTACCCCCTGAATCCTCAGAAGGACTCCAGAATAAAGAAACCATTCAACAACAAAGAAAGAAATCAAAGCGCCCAATCTAGTACGAACATAGAGATCAGAATTGTAGGTTAAAATGTAGTAGAGGCTTCCAGTTGTTCACCAAAATTTGCTATCCCTGCTTCCATAGTGGTAGACCTTAAAAACTGGCCACCTGGTGAGAGACTACTTTCCGTGCCTATCTTGCCATATAAGTAAATTATCAGTGGAAAATGAGAGGAAGTGATTGGACAGTTTCTATCTTAATTATTTTAATAAAATAATTTGTCTTGGTCTCATATTTATTCCTTTCTTGCAATCTAGATCACGGTTGTACCCATGCCACAATTTCAATCACAGTGCCAAGATCAGTCCACTTGGAGACAGAGAGCAATAAGATGGAACAATCTGGGAATCCCTGAATGACCTCATAGAGCAGACTAACGCTACTAAATTGGAATACTCACTGCAGTACTGTTACATCATGGTGAAACCATCTTCTTAGAATCACTCTACATTATTTTGGTACTCTTTGTTGCAGTAGCTTAGCCCACACCCTAACTGATACGAAAGAAAAACTGAATGTATCATAAGATAATTCCTGTTAACTTTACCTCCCTGAATCCTCCCAACTTTGTGTAGCCTGAGGAAATTTTGATTGATTATATGTGGTCGCAGAGGTAGTCCAGTACAGTGGAAAGAGCACTGGAGTCAAATAGACTCTGACTGAAGTCTCAGCTTGACCTCTAAACACTTTGATCAGGTTACTTAAACGTTCCAAGCTAACGTTCACCTATAAACCGAGGATAATAACTCTACAGAAGGGATATTGGGAGAATTAAATGAGGTAATATAGAAAGCCACATAACACAGTCTTAGGAAAGAGTAGTATTTTCATAAGTGACAGTATCCCTCCTTTCATCCTTTCTTCTGGAAGCTCAAATCTGGGAAAAAGCAAACATGTCGTGACTCCTAAGGCAGAACCCATTACTAAAAATATTGGGTCAAGCCAGTCATGATGGCTCATGCCTGTAATCTCAACACTTTGGGAGTCCAACCCAGGAGGATCATTTGAGGCCAAGAGTTCAAGACCAGCCTGGGCAATATAGCAAGACCCTGTCTCTACAAAACATTTAAAAAGTAGCCAAGCAAGGTGGTATACACCTGTAGTCCTGGCTACTTGCAAGGCTAAGGCAGAACAACAGCTTGAGTCCAGGTGTTTGAAGCTGCAATGAGCTATGATCACACCACTGCACTCCAGCCTGGGCAACACAGTGAGACTCTGTCTCTAAAAATAAATAAATAAATAAATTTAGCTCCAACGCTACAAATCAGCATTCTTCACCTATCCATTGGACCACCTTCCCCGTCTAATATTCTCCAGCTCCCTTTCTCCTACTACTCAAGATATCAAAGACCTGTAGTTCCTGTGACAGTGGCATCCCTGGACCCACATGTTCCTGTAACAGAAAGCAAGAAGGAGGAGGATGTGGACTACGGAAGATAGGTAAGAAAATGTTCCCTATAAAACATAAAACAAATGGATGTGTGCCCATAGCTTTGATTTAAGTGATGTCTAGACATTAATGGGTTCCATATCCATGTGTTTTATATGACTTCATTGGAGCCTAGGGCTAAAGTTACATTCCACAAGCATTTACTTTGAGTCTCTTCCATCAACCTCTAATTTACAAGAGATGCAAAGATAAAAATGGCAAAGTCTCTGCTCTTTTAGAGCTCACATTTTAATGAGGGAAATACAAACACATATAAAAATCTCTAATATGGATAGACTCTGAAAAGTGCTATAATATTAGATCAAACAAGGTAGAGTATGAGCTAAGCTATTATAACAAAGAGAACCAAGATAGAGAGGTTTAAAGATAGTTGATTTCACTATCATGGAATGTTTGATATGGACATGTGGGGCAGGGAGAAGTTGCCTAGAATAAGTAATATTATAAAGGTGGTAAAATGTGTCCTTGTGGTCCTAACCTTTCTTTTTTCCCTAAGGTATAACCCCTTCATAACCTTCTAGTATAAGTGTTCGATATCCTGATATTTCTTTCTCCATGCCAGAATGTACTTTCAGAAAAAGCTGAAACATTCTTTACAGTAGGATATAAATAACTGATAAGGCTTAATATGGTACCATTGCCAGGAACTTTAGTCATTTCATAGATCACTACATATTTACAGCCAATAGAATATATCACAGCATTTTGAACATCATTTAGCAGTACTCAGGCAGAGATCTGTGAGCTTTGAAATGAAGCGCCTACTCATTCAACCTACCTGAAAATATGTTTACTGTTGCCTGTCTTGGTGAAAGAGCAATAAGTGACTTTGAGTTTGGGAGAAAGAATTGAGAAGAATAGTTAAAACTTCCAGTCCCAAGAGCAGACCTTCCCTCTACCCCCAACCACTTCTAAATGCAGACACTAGGGACAAACTGACCGCATACTTTGAAGATTACAGTAGATCTTGAACTAGTAAAGAGAATGTATCACATGAGGTTAACAGAATCAGAAATTTTGGTCAGTGAAGCTTTATCATGTCTGTCTTAAAACAATCATTTTGACAAAATATTTCTCCTTGAACTCTAGGTAATTTTTGCTGTCGTTTCAAATAAAAGTCTGACCATTCTTCTTTTGTAAAAGGCAGACTTGGAAATAGTGTTGGTCATTATTTGAATCGCTGTCCCCTCAGGAGTTAGTTTGATTTCCAAAGGAAAAAGCTTAACATAATTCTTGTCATTCACTTAAAATTTACTGTCTATTTCTCATTGTGATTCTCTTTAATAGTATGATATTTTTTATTTTATCTCTCACACCGTAGTATTTCATTTACTTTTAAAATGGTCGTCTCATCAGGTTCTAAGATAAGGTTGCTTATTTGTCAGACAAAATTACTCATGGATTCTAAATTATATTTTCTCCATAGCATGTTACTATGAAGTCATCAATTTAGTATTTGACCTCAAATAACACCGAGGTCCACTTTGTTAATACGTGCTCTCACTATAGTTTAAGTTTATTACAGAATATTCTGAAAGATCCAAATTTATTTGTAACTCATGGTTGAATTCCCATTTTAAATCCTCTAGTTTTTTAGAGTCACAGCAAAACTGGCAACTTGCCTTTCAACATTTGCAATAGCACAATGTGGCTTTCCACAAGCCACACTTGTTTTTCGAAGTATGTGCT
Source organism: Piliocolobus tephrosceles (assembly GCF_002776525.5). Lineage (NCBI taxonomy): Eukaryota > Metazoa > Chordata > Mammalia > Primates > Cercopithecidae > Piliocolobus > Piliocolobus tephrosceles. The sequence goes on along the minus strand of NC_045441.1, from coordinate 82,040,541 downwards.
AAAGAGGCTGACTCAGCATTCTGAGATGCTCTGGCATTGTATTACCCGCCCCCCAACAAACATTTTTTTCTTTATCTCATACCTCAAATTACAGATTATTTGTATGCAAAAATTGCAGATAGTTCATCTATGATACTAACTCCTGGCAACTCAATAAAAGCTTTCTAGTAACATTTTTTTCTTAATCGAATATTGTGTTGCTTTTATAACATCTACAAACTAATTGGTAAATAATCTTACACTTTCAATCATTTTACTTTGGAACATACTCTATTTATTCTCCATGCTAAAATATTAGACAAAAAAAAAAAAAACTCTTATAAGAAGTGCAGAAATAAAATTGCTGAAGTCTAATTATAAAACAAAAATATTTGGGGTTTGATCTTAAATGTTTTAATTAGAAAAGGAAAAGCAGTTTTAAGTGCAGCTTGCTTTATAACCATATTAATATCAACATATATTATTATGTTAACACAATAACTCTTTGCCCTTTTCATATGCAAAATAGATTGTGAAAAAGAGAATGACCTTTGTTCTGCCAAATGTTAAACAATGAAAGCATATCATTTTGTCTGACCATTTAAAACCCATGATCACTTTTAAAACTCAACAATGCTTCGACACAGTTAAAAAGTCTTAATTCTTTGTAGTCTGTGCTACACATACAAAGATTACACAGATTTTTTTTCTAAAACTTAAATTATTTTCTAGTTTCACTAGAAACAACAAGTGTAAGATTCTATTTCCACCACAAGGGGTCAGTCCACGGTAATTTAAACTTCAAAGGGTTTTTTAAAATAATCCATGGAAAGTCAGTGACTACAGAAAATACTTATATCAAAATATGAACAGTCTTCGGTGCCCTAGCAGTTGAATAAAAAACAATCATGGAAAATGTGGTTGAGCGTTTATTTTCCTTTGCGTTTTCTACTCAGCTTAGTCCTGAGAATGTTGTATACCAAATCCCCAGAATTTTGCAATTCATGTCTCAGACACTACCCTGAGGCTGGTTCCAACGGAGAGAAGTAAATTCCCTGCTCAAGTTGTCTTTTTCCAAAACTTTGGAATATTAACAGTTAACTTTACTTTAGGTTTGGAATACTTCGTTGAGCTAGGATATGGGAAGGTGCACTTAAAAGCTGAGGCAAGGAAGGGAGGGACGGAGTAAACATGGGGTTTAAGGTTTTTTTTTCGGCTGGGGAGGAGGGTTTGTGCTATTAAAGGTACACAATTTGAACAATTCAGGGAGCAAGTCACTCTCAGAAAACCAGCTTCAGATTCCTCAAACTGTCAGTCACAGCCATTTCAGGACGGGCTGTTAGGTTTTAAATAAGCAGGCTAGGCTTGGTGGCTCACGCCTGTAGTCCCAGCACTTTGGAAGGCCAAGGCGGGTGGATCACGAGGTCAGGAGTTCAGGACCAGCCTGGCCAAGATGGTGAAACCCCCTCTGTACTAAAAATACAAAAATTAGGCGGGCTCGGTGGCGGGCGCCTGTAATCCCAGCTACTCGGGAGGCTGAGGCAGGAGAATCGCTTGAACCTGGGGCCGGAGGTTGCAATAAGCCGAGATCGCGCCACTGCACTCCAGTCTGGGCGACAGACTGAGACTCCGTCTCAATAAATAAATAAATAAATAAATAAATAAATAAATAAATAAATAAATAAATAAATAAATAAGCTAACGTGTGGGAAGTGTTTGTAAGCTCTAAACGGTCTATCTCAAAGTGTGATCTGGGAATGCTTCCATATCTCATGTGAACTTGTTGGAAATGAGAATCTCAGGCCCCACCCCAGACATACTGAACCGGAGTTTGGTGTTTTATTAAGCCCCCGAGTAAATTCTTATACACGCTAAAGTTTGAGAACCACTGCTCTAGACAAATGCACAACGTTCCTTAGTGAAGATTAAACAAAAGGCGAAGGGTTGGAGGGCGCGGAACGGACCTCAGGGGCAGGGCACAGGGCGTTTGAGAGGAAACGGAGAGGTGGGAGTGCGACTTGGGGAGTCTTAGCCTCCGAGGATGGTCCCGAACCCTGCGGACGCCGGGCGCCAACAGGTGGCGCTGGACGCTCAACTGACAAGTAGGCGGGGCCTGCAGCGGGCGTGGAAGCTCCGCGCTCTGGAGGCTCAGGCGCCGCGTGGGGCCGGCACCTCCGGGCAGCAGCAGCAGCCGAGACTCACGGTCAAGCTACGGCGAGGAGGGGGTGAGTCCCTTGAATCGTTCTCACTAGCCGCTTGCTCCTCGAGTCCGCCCGCGTGTCCCTGCAAGGCTGGGCGCTGGCTTCCAGTCTTGGGAGGGATGTAGCGGGTCGCACGCCTTCTCGGGACCCGGACGGCGGCCCTCCTGGGCGAGCGTTGCTCAATTCTCCCCTTATGCGCGGCTCTGGGACGCGCTGCCTTCCAGCCCAGCTGGGTTGTGGCCGGGCCGGGGATTGAGGGTAGCTAGGGACTCACAGGAAGCCTTTTCGCTAGGGGCTTAAGGTTGTGATAGATTATTAAGTTTGTGCTCAGGTTGGATTTTGATGGCAAGTTTTTTAACGTGGCAAAGCCGCCAGAGTTTGCTGGGCATTGACGAATGATTGGTGCACAGTACTTAAAATCGTGCTACTTCTTGTCTTCGGGTTTCCTGGTAACAGAGGTTTTCATTTTTAGTCCTTAGAACACTGGCCCTACTCTTTCAGGATCTGGGTGGGGTTCAGGTTCCCTCCAAAATAGTCAGTCAAGGCTTTAAATATGTAATTCTGGTCAAATCCACTGGAAGGAGTTTGTAGACAAATTTTTGTACACTTCCAAATTTCTTAACTTTGTTACTTTTGTAAAACACATTTCCCTCCACATCCTGACATGTAATAAAAGGTTATTCATTTAACATGAATGTTAAGCACAGAGAGAAAGCAATGCTTAAAAAGAAAAACAGCACAGTGGAAAAAAAAAAAAAAAAAACTCCACTTAGTTAAATGTAAAACAAGTGTGCGCTTGAAAGTATAAAAGGTTGGAAATGCAATGCAACCCATAGTGTTTTCTAGTCATTGGGCTTCTTCATATTCTCAACTGTGGGACATAAACATGAGTCAGTTGGTCTGTGCCAACATTTAGGAACACCAGGGCAGCCATCCTGGTACAGCAAAACAGCAGTCGCATTAGAAATATGCTTCACTTTTTTAAAAGGGGGTGGAAGAGAACTTTGGGTCGAATTCTGGAGTTCCTAACATTTTAACACTAGGTTGTTTTCTGTTATTTTTCTTTTTATGAAAAGATTTTACTGTAGAACTTAAATTACATTTTGGTTAATGTCTGATGGAAACCAACAAATTTATTTGACTCATAGTTTATTTTCCTGGTTTATGGGCATAGAACTGACTGTGGGCCACCCAGTCAACAAGCTCCCTCACTGTCATGGGCTTTTCCTTGGCTTTGCTCTTGCATGTGGTCTGCTTACCATGCAGACAAATGACTGGGTAACTCTCCAGGGCCACTCTGGTTTTCCACCCAGACTCCGTTTGTAGTGACCAGCAGTCAGCAAACACTGCCAACCTGCTAGCTACCCCAGGACTGGGTCTAGAAGACAGCCCTCAGCCTTTTCCTCTGCTTCCCTTCCCATGCCACTATCTGCCTATAAAACTTTATCCTCCTCTAGGATGCATCGCTCCACCATGCAGTTGCTTGTTGAAATGCCTACCTTCTCTTCTAGACGTCAAGTTTTTCAGAGCAGAGGCTTTATCTCATTTAACTTTGTATTCCTCCTGCCTTACATTGTTGTTCACAATATAGTTAATGAATTCATATTGAATAAATGTAGATGAATTTGTTACCATCCTGCAACTCTCAAAGTTAAAACATCTTCTAAACATAGTGAATTATTTCTTACATTTGATTATAGTAGGTGACACTTCCATTCCTAGCACCTCCCTCCCCGACCCCACAAACTATTATTTTGGTGATATGGTTTGGAGCTGTGTCGCCCTCTCAGATCTCATGTTGAAATGTAACCCCCAGTGCTGGAGCTGGGGTCTAGTGGGAGGTGATTGGACCATGGGAGCAGTTTCTCATGGTTTAACGCCATCCCACCCTTGGTGGCGGTGTCACGTTAGTGCAGGGGTCCCCAACCCCCTGGCTGTAGACTGGTATCAGTGGCCTGTTAGGAACTGGGCTGCACAGCAGGAGGTGAGCAGCAGGCCAGCGAGCATTACTGCCTGAGCTTCACCTCCTGTCAGATGAACGGTGGCATTAGATTCTCATGAAGTGCACGAACCCTACTGCAAACTGCACGTGCAAGGGATCTAGGTTGTGTGCTCCTCACGAGAATCTAACTATTGCCTGATGATCTGAGGTAGAACAGTTTCACCTCGAAACCCTATCCCCCTTCCCCTACTTGGAAAAATTGTCTTCCACGAAACCAGTCTCCGGTGCCAAAAAGGTTGGGGACCACTGCGATAATGTAAGACGCCTGCTCCCACTTCACCTTCCGCCATGACTATAATACCTCTGAGGCCTCCCCTGAAGCAGATGTTGCCATGCTTCCTGTACGGCCTATGGAACCATGAGCCAATTAAATCTCCTTTCTTTATAATAATTACCCAGTCTCAGGTATTTCTTCATCGCAGTGCGAGAACAGCCTGATACACTTGGTTAGGTCACCAAATCACTTGTAATAATGCTTCTTAAGGAGATAGAGTGTCATTTCCTCCAGAGCAGGCATGAGTGTCATTTCTGTTTTTCCTCTTTAATGTTGATCACAGAGTTGGGTTCATAAATACTTGATGACCGGCATATGCTTTACTCAGAATTCTTTTGCATGCCAGTGGTGAACACCCAAATCACACTAACTTAAACAAAAAGAAAAAAGGGAATGTGTTGACTGTCTAACTGAAAAATTCAGGATCTAGTCTCAGGGACTCTAAATACTGAAATACGCCAGCAGGACTCTTCCATGTCTTCCTCCACTTGTTCTGCTTCCATGTTGGCTTTCTTCTTTTCTAATGAAAACATCTTCCTTCTTAGAGCATGGAGAGAAAAGCATGGCAGGCTTATACTGTCCTATCTTAACAACATGTTAAAAGCATCTCATCTCTCTCTTCCACTTCCATATATAAATATCAGAGAATGACCATGGTTTAAGTAGGGTTCTGTGCCATCCCTAAGCCAATCAGGGGAGAATAGGAAACTGATTGCCCAGGTCTGACTCATATACCCACTTCTGTGACCAGGGGATGGGCATTACTATTTTGCGCAACCTCCCAAAATCATATTGGAGGGAGGGAGGGGCATTTCTCCAAATGGAGGAAATGTTTTAAATCAGAAAAGAATGTGGGCAAACTAAAACAACAAATATCTTCATCATAAATGTTCTGTAATTTGGAAATAGATAATATCTGGAAAATATTCCACGAGTACTTCAACAAAGAAAATGCTGGCATATGTAAAAGCAACTCTTTATTCTTTGTTATGGTTAAACCTTTAAAACTTGGAGAATGTTTTAAGAACAGTCATGTCTCTTTATGACAGGATACATTCTGAGAAATTCATTGTAAAGCAGGATTTCATTGTTGAGGAAACATCATAAAGTGTAGTTACATAAACTTAGATGATACCGCCTCCTGCATACTTAGGCTAGTTGGTATAGTCTATTGTTTCTAGGCTACTAATCTGTATAACGTGTTACTGTGCTGAGTACTGTGGGCAGTTGAAACACAGTGGTAAGTATTTGTGTATTTGAACATAGAAAAGATATAGTAAACATACATATATAGTATAAAAGATAAAAAATTATTTATTTTGTACTGGACACTTACTGTTAATGGAACTTGCAGAACTGGAAGTTGCTCTGAGAGAGTCAGTGAGTGAGTAGTGAGTGAATGTGAAGGCCTGGGACATTACTGTACACTACTATAGACTTTATAAATGCTGTACACTTAGGCTACCCTACATTTATGGAAAAATTATTTTCTTTAATAATAAATTAGCTTACTGTAACTTTTTTGCTTTATTAACTTATTTTTTTTACTCTTTTGTAATAACACTTAGCTTAAAACATAGTCACATTGTACAGCCATACAAAATATTTTCTTTGTTTATATACTTATTCTTTAAGCTTCTTTTCTATTTCTAATTTTTTTTTTTCTTTTTAGACTTTTTTGTTGAAACTAAGACACACACACACACACATTAGCCTAGGCCTACCCAGGGTCAGGATCATCAGTATCACTGTCTTCCACCTCTACATCTTGTCCCACTGGAAGGTCTTCAGGGGGAGTAACAGGCATGGAGCTGCCATCTTCTATGGTAACAATGCCTTCTTCTGGAAAACCTCCTGAAGGAACTGCCTAGGGCTGTTTACAGTTAGCTCTTTTTTTGTAAGTAGAAGGAGTATACTTCACAATAATGATAAAAGGTATAGTATTGTAAATAGTAGGCAATAGGAATTTTTTTGCTCCATTATCATCTTATGGGACCACTGTTACATATACAGTCAGTCATTGACCAAAATGTTATGTGACACATCACTGTATTTTAAACTATTCCTGGAAACAGCTTTCCACCTAAAACAGTACTACACGTGTTCTAAAATTCGCAAACATTTGGAATGTTTTCTGTCAATCAAATTGTTGTATATCTAATCTGTTTTTCTCATTGAATTTCATAAAGTATAAATTGAAGATGTGTTCCTCTGGAAATAAATTCAGAACTAATAAAAACAATGAATAATACTGTGACATATGTTTACTTTCCCTAAAAAATGTTACACCAATCCTGGATAAGGATCTGTGAGTTTGCTAAGGAGAAGATTCTTTTATCAAGTGAGAAATTTGAAAAGTTGTTTTCCACAGGGTTGACCAGAAGACTGGGAGCATCGTTAATGAGGCACAACTCACCACTTCCACTGGAAACATACTAGCAATTCACATCTTCACATCTTCACATCTTCACATCTTCCAAACAAAGACCAACCTCTTACTCCAAAAGAAAAGTGGTACTCTGAAAATACTGTTTCAGACTCCAGTGTCAACCCCAAAATTCTGTTAAACATAAATCTTACATCAGCTACCTCCAACCTCCATTGATGACATTATTACTTTCAATATAATGCATTCCTAATTATATTTGCCATTGAAAGGAGTTGGCTTTCCTCCAGATGGAAACCTGAAGTTAAATCTTCCTAAAGTAAAAAGCAACATCTGATCCTTTGTAATCCATACAGGCACCTGGGTTATTCATGGAACAAATAAGTGGATAAAAAAGAGCAGTTACCATTGATAAGAGGGCATTGGTTTGAAACTCTTACAGATTATAATATGAAGTTAAATGTATAAATCAGTCACTATTTGAATTTTTATTGTACTTTATCTGCCACTTTAGTCTTTAAGCAATTTTTTATGTTGTTCCATCAAACATTCACATTTTCATAAGTAGAATAGACATGAAAGTAATTATTTTTATTTTTACAGGTGACTGAAGCCATACTATTTTATAGAATTAATGGAAAGCAGAAAAGACATCACAAACGAAGAAGAACTTTGGAAAATGAAGCCTAGGAGAAATTTAGAAGAAGATGATTATTTGGTAAAATATTAATAATAACAATAATAAATAATAATTTACATCTTTAAACATAATTGAGATGCCATTCTATATCTGCTAGTGTTATGAAAGTGATTTTTCACCCTAGTCTGCTGATATCTGGACTTGTATTATTGTCACTGATACTGTGAAGGACAGAGTAGCATGTGTGAGAGAAATAGTACCTTCACTGATTTTCAGGGACTTAGCTGAATAACCTTGAATAAGTTACTGAAAATCTGGGGTCATGGTTTGTCTATACCATGAAAGCCTTGGATCAGATCATCCCCAAGTCCCTTGCAATTCTTTCTAACAGTCTATAGTTCTAAGTGTAAAAAAAGTCATCAATGCCCATTTAACAGTAATTTTGTAAGCAAGCATTTTTGTCATAGATACAATGGCAGCTTACCAAGAGATCATCTAGTAAATTGACAAATCACTGTATAACCAAATAAATCCACTTTTGGATAAGAATCACTTTTTCCACTTTTGGTTAAACACAGGATTAAGTGTTTCTTACTACATTTTTTGACTGAAAAAGTGGCAGAAAATTTTGGTTCCAAACTCTTCCAAATTATCTCAATGGAAGTTTTAGTGGAAATTATTTATTTAATCTTAGTAATTTTAATAGGGAAAAGTAATTAATAAGTTATAAGCATATACTTTATAAAAGTAACAGTGTGCATAAAATGAAATAATTTCATTTTTCAAGTTAACTGTCTCACCTGTCTGAAGCATATATTTCTTTTGTGCAAAAGACAAAAGTCTTTCAGTGCTACATAGACTATGCTATCTTCAACTAACCAGTATTCAAAAGCAAGATTCTGAATGCCCTTATTTAATGAGAAGCACAATGATTGAGCAATAAGTAATTAGTTCAAGGGATCCCATTGTTTTGTTCAATTTTAAGGTGTTTATTTTCTTTCCTTTATAGCATAAGGACACAGTAGAGACCAGCATGCTAAAAAGACCTGTGCTTTTGCATTTGCACCAAACAGCCCATGCTGATGAATTTGACTGCCCTTCAGAACTTCAGCACACGCAGGAACTCTTTCCACAATGGCACTTGCCAATTAAAATAGCTGCTATTATAGCATCTCTGACTTTTCTTTACACTCTTCTGAGGGAAGTAATTCACCCTTTAGCAACTTCCCATCAACAATATTTTTATAAAATTCCAATCCTGGTCATCAACAAAGTCTTGCCAATGGTTTCCATCACTCTCTTGGCATTGGTTTACCTGCCAGGTGTGATAGCAGCAATAGTCCAACTTCATAATGGAACCAAGTATAAGAAGTTTCCACATTGGTTGGATAAGTGGATGTTAACAAGAAAGCAGTTTGGGCTTCTCAGTTTCTTTTTTGCTGTACTGCATGCAATTTATAGTCTGTCTTACCCAATGAGGCGATCCTACAGATACAAGTTGCTAAACTGGGCATATCAACAGGTAAGATGACAATGTTGACACTGTTACTAATAAAAAGTCTAAGTCACCTAACAAATTAATCATTTCTCATTGTAATATCAATACCCCAACCCTGTTGAATCTCTGTGTTGAAAAGTCATCTATTTTAAAATTTTTATTATAATTTCACTAGGGCTTGGTTGTCAGACTGTTTTATATAGAGAAATGTTTTTTAAACTGAAAATAAGGTACAGCTTTAGCAACATAAGAAACATTTTGTTCATGGACAAGGCCACATTCCAAACTTCTACCACCCTCACAAGATTACTTTTTAATACTATTGTTCTTCTCCTTGTTTACCACATGTGCATGCACATTGCAGTTCTATTCAAGTAAACCGTCAAGTAATTATTAGAAAATTAATAGATTATGGCAATATTGCATTCAAGAAAAAAATGATAGCTCCTATGTCATTTGTCTTAGAGGAGTGCAAAATAAAAGAAAGAAAAAGTCATAAATTTGTGGAGACCTGTTATCAGGGCTTCATAGTAGACACAGGGAAGAGTGTAGGAGATTCACATTCAGAAAATAACTGTTGTTTGCATTTCTTTTTTCTTTATTTACCTTCTGGTAGGTCCAACAAAATAAAGAAGATGCCTGGATTGAGCATGATGTTTGGAGAATGGAGATTTATGTGTCTCTGGGAATTGTGGGACTGGCAATACTGGCTCTGTTGGCTGTGACATCAATTCCATCTGTGAGTGACTCTTTGACATGGAGAGAATTTCATTATATTCAGGTAAATAATATATAAAATAACCCTAAGAGGTGAATCTTCTTTTTGTGCTTATAATATCGAATATGTTGACTTTATCCCATAAAAAATAACAAATGTTTTTCAATAGCAAAGATCTTGTACTTGTTCCAATTAGTAATGTGCTCTCCTGTTGTTTTCCCTATTGCTTCAATTAGGACAAATGTTTCCTAGACATAAGTAAAAGGCATTAAAATATTCTCTTTTTTTTTTTTTTTTGTTTGAGATGAAGTCTTGCTCTGTTGCCCATGCTGGAATACAGTGGCACGATCTCGGCTCAGAACCTCCTGGGTGCAGGCGATTCTCCTGCCTCAGCCTCCTGAGTAGCTGGGATTACAGGCACCCATCACTATGCCCAGCTAATTTTTGTATTTTTAGTAGAGACAGGGTTTCCCCATGTTGGCCAGGCTGGTCTCGATCTCCTGACCTCAAATGATCCTCCCACCTCGGCCTCCCAAAGTGCTGGGATGACAGTCGTGAGCCACCATGCTCAGCCTGCTCATTCTAATATTTGAAACTTGTTAGACAATTTGCTACCCATCTAATGTGACATTTTAGGAATCCAATATGCATGGTTTATTAGTTCTTTAAAAATAAAAATATTCTTTTACTTGTCACCTGAATTTAGTAATGCCTTTTATGTTACACAACTTAGCACTTTCCAGAAACAAAAACTCTCCTTGAAATAATAGAGTTTTATCTACCAAAGACATTCTAGTATCTCATTTCAATGGCTGCTTTTTCCAGCTTACATTTTATATAGCTTACTCGCTTGAAGTTTCTAAATATTCTTGGAATTTTAAAACTATCTCAGATTTACTGAAGTTTATCTTCTGGTGGTAGATTATCCATAAAAAGAGTGATGTACCAGAATTCACTCAGGGATCCTTGTGTGACAAGGTTCAAAGGACTAAATTTAATTCAGTCATAAACACTGCCAGTTACCTTTTATGGGTAGACATCTTTGGAAATTTCCACAAGGTCAGACATTCCCAACTATCCCTTCTACACGTCCACACGTATACTCCAACACTTTATTAGGCATCTGATTAGGCTGGAAAGTATGCCTCCATCTGAATGATTCCAGTGTGGCTTAGAGTTGGCACCACATTCTCACAGAGTTTCCTAATTTTGTAGGTTCAGCCTGATAGCCATTGGATTTTTCTGGTCCTCATTAAATAGCTTTCTTCATACATTGCTCTGCCTGTTACACATATGATGAACACTGCTTTTTAGACTTAGGAATTTAAGACTGCATCTTGACAACTGAGCCTATTCTACTATATGCACAATACCTAGCCCATAATAAGTATACAATACACTTTTGGTAAAATTAATTTTCAACCAATGACATGTGTTTTTCAACTAGTTACCTAGAAATGTTTCATTTAAAATCTGAAAACTGGTTACACTACAAGTTACCTTGGAGATTCATATCTGAAAACATAAACTTAGCTATTTGATGGTATTCATTGGGACTTAAGAATGTGCCTGAATAATTGTGAGTTAGATTTGTTCTGGCAGGCTAATGACCATTTCCAGTAAAGTGAATAGAGGTCAGAAGTCATATAAAAGAGCTGTTGTCAGAACACTGTTAAAATTACATAGGTGAACAACTATTTGTAAGCAACTTTATCTCCGTAGTGACAAAGCATCCCAATGCAAGCTGAAATGTTTCATCACATCTCTGGATCTCTCTATTTTGTGCAGACATTGAAAAAATTGTTCATATATTTCCATGTTATCAGAATATTTGATTTCTTAAAAACATAGGCCAAGTTCATTCACTTCATTATTCATTTATCAAAATCAGAGTGAATCACATTAGTCGCCTTCACAATTGATAAAGATCACTGAAGTCAAATTGATTTTTGCTATAATCTTCAGTCAGTCTACCTATATTTAATTGAGCATCTAAAATGTGCAAATCATTGTGTTGATTCCGCAGGGATCCTGTTATAAGTAAGACTCAGTCCTGATTTTAGGTGTCTTGTGATAGCAGAATTAAGACAAATACACAAGGGACAAAGCACAAAAAGTAAATATCATAAGGGGATGTGCAAAATGGTGGAGAAAGAGTAGACAGAGTTTTTGATCACCTTTCAAAGAAAGGCTGTGAATTTTGTTCACTTAGATAGCCTGGAGACAAGAAATTACCCAAAAGTAAGGTGAGGAGGACAGGCAAAAAAAGTAGAAAGATGTGAATGGACATTGTTGAGAAATGTGATAGGAAAACAATCATAGATAAAGGATTTCCAAGCAACAGAGCATATCCAGATGAGGTAGGATGGGATAAGCTCTTATTGAACCAATCTTCACCAATTTTGTTTTTCTTTTGCAGAGCAAGCTAGGAATTGTTTCCCTTCTACTGGGCACAATACACGCACTGATTTTTGCCTGGAATAAGTGGATAGATATAAAACAATTTGTATGGTATACACCTCCAACTTTTATGATAGCTGTTTTCCTTCCAATAGTTGTCCTGATATTTAAAAGCATACTATTCCTGCCATGCTTGAGGAAGAAGATACTGAAGATTAGACATGGTTGGGAAGACGTCACCAAAATTAACAATATGGAGATATCTTCCCAGTTGTAGAATTACTGTTTACACACATTTTTATTCAATATTGTTATATTTTATCACCAACATTTCAAGTTTGTATTTGTTAATAAAATGATTATTCAAGGATCTTGATGTTTCTCTTTTTATATGTGTGATGAGTTTGAAATATGTGTATTTCCTTGCAGATTTGATTCAAAGCAAAAACAATCTTTTAATACGAATCTCTTGCTCTTTCTCTGTGATAAGAGTAAGGATGACAAAAAAATTATGTCTGATTTGTCAGATTATATAGCATTATAAATAATCAAGGGCTTTGAAATACCACTTGTTGCTACCCATTATACAGGTATCATTAGCTCTGAAAAGTTTATTTGATCCGAATCTACAACAAAAGCATAATAAGCATTTATTTACTATTGTTAAAGAACTTTCCTTTCTCTGTACCCAGGTTTTACTAATGGAACACCTATCTCTAAAATCACTCAGACTATGTCTATACAAGTAAAGCAGCAGAGTAATATCAGATACACAGCCAGGCAAAATGAAACTCAGGCTATCCAGGAGAAAAAGTAAATTCAATAATTTCCACCTGAGTCATGTACAATTCAGTTTAACTTACTTTAATGCATTGGTAAAAGCATAACATAAAACATTTCCTGAAAGAACAAACTATACATTAGCTGTCAGGACTTGCTAATGCAACTGTTAGCTTCAGAGGTTTTTCATAATTAGCAAAAGTAATCACAAGCTTTATCTTTCATAGTGGTGAGCCATTTATTATTAAAGACAATACAGCTAATGGTGCAAATTAGGAAAAACAATTAGGTGATTCAGTAAGTGGAGTCCAGTGTTTCTATTTTTTTGTTCTATTGCAAAGGATGATTATTCAATATTAGATGGGGGATAAGGAACCTCCTTGGGCACAAATTTGAACTCTGCATTATTAGGGCTTAGACATACAGAGATATGTTTGCAAGTAGTGAAGAAAGGATTTGAGAGCAGCAATTCTGAACTGGAACCAGGGCAGACAAGAGTGCCCTTGAGAAAAAAGTCAGCGTAAAAGAAAAAGAAATCTAGGACTCTAGAATTGCAAACCATATTCATCAAGGGAACAACATACTATGGGACCACTTAACTAAGCATGACGTCATTCCATAATCAACCAGCTCTGAGATGCAGCAGTCAAGTGCCATAGTCTCACCTGCATGGCAGAGTGTCAGCATCTCTAGTACTGAGAAGGAGAAATCAAGTTTCAACCTTCCTAGTACCAACACATTATAGAGGCTGCAGCTTGGAACCATTTGCAGGTGAAGTGGCACCTCAGTGAAGCTTTCAGGGACAACAGCCGAGTTCTGGCTTGATTATTGGAGCCCTGTCTTGTTAGCCATGGTAACAAGCAACAACAGGCCTATTCAGAAACACAGAATATACCTTTTTGAGAATTCCTAGTTATAGGAGAAAGGGAATCAACAAGGGCCTTAAAAGCAAGGCACAAAACATCTAGATTCCATTTTTACTCATAGATTGGTAAGAGCTAAACCATTCACTCTTTGTAGCTTTTCTGAAGTTTTTACAATGGTTGGGTAATATTATGAGCCAAATAAAACAATAAAAATTGTCTTTAATATAACAATTACAATGTTCCGGTATAAACTTGGATTTTCTTCTGCTCACTCCACCAACATCTATAGAGCATATTCTATATGCTAAGTCAGTGCTAAACAGAGGATATAGCAAGATAGAAATGATCTAGTCTCTACTCACAGTCATGGGGAAGAAAAATTTTAGTACGCCAAAGGATTCTAAGTGTACTGGTATCACTTAGGGAGGAATGACTGGTTCTGTTTACAAGAACAAAGTCAGGAAAGTATAAGGTTGAGCCAGAAAAATAAACTATTAGAGCTGGGTATTGTGTATGTAAAAGTTCCTCAGAATGGGAGTGCAGGGTGTAATGTGATGTGTTGGAAGACCTGGCTTAGAGCGGCTGCAACAGAATATGTGAAAGAAATACCAGATTACATATAGACAAAGGATAGATAGGTCAAGGTCACTGTATGACATGAAACTAAGTTTGGGTTTTGCCCTTTAGGGAGTAGGGAAGCCACTAAAAACTTTAAACAGGAGCTAAACATTATTTGGGAGCTCCTAAACGTTATTATTTTAGGCACTAAACATTATTAGATTTGCATTCTAGAAAGATCTACCTGTAGACTATCCAGGAGATTAATTTGATGGTGAGGTACAAAGGGTGAAGGCAAGTTAGAAAACAAAAAAAAATATTTAAGGACACAACTGTAATATTCCAGGGTAGCGACAATAAATTCCCAAATGAAGGTCATTACAGAGAAGAAGATAAAAGAAGAGAGCTAATGAAATATGATAGGAAGATAGAAGTTCTAGTCACTCATGAACAATAGAATATGAGGAACAAGGGAGAGGAAGACACTTAAGGTAGAGCTTCTAGGATTCTTTTTAACTTGGATGACTTAAGAATGACACCATTAAACAGGATAGAAAAATTCCACAGAAAGAGCAGGTATTTTAACCGAAACAAAAACAGAGTGTGTGCTCTGTACATTGTGTGCTGTTTACAATCATCTCAGTTGTTAAGGAACACAGTGTGTTTTTTTAGTTTCAGGGTACACAAATATAACTATGAAAAACATATAGTTTGGGAAGCAGAAAGGAAAACGTATTTTTCCTGCTCCTTTGAAAGGGTGCTTTTTAAATAAAATTTTTTATATAGTCAACACACTTCTATCTTGATAATTATAGATATGAATATAGATATGAGTGTCACTATGCTGTAACATGGACAGGGTCCTCCTGGAGTAGAAGGAACAGCACCTGGAAAACAGCTGGCTGTGAGCCCAGTGCCTTCCTTCTCCAAGCAGAGCTCTCCTTCCTGATCAAAGTGAGTCCACCTGGGGTTTATTTTCTTTAAAGATTTGCTCAGTAGAGATTTTATTATCTTTGTTTTTTTAAAAAAAGTTAAAATGATATATTTATTATTTTAATAATGAATTACATTTAATGTTTTATGGCAACAAAAAAGAAATATCTGATTCTGATGAGGAGAAACCAGCGCAAAAAGGCTGCAAATACCAAAAACCAGAAGGCCTCTTCTACTCCAAAGGATAAAAACTCCTTGCCAGCTCCTGAATTTAAATTCAGGAATCTCTGGACAGAGAATGAGTTTGACGAATTGACAGAAGTAGGCTTCAGAAAGTGGGTAATAACAAACTCCTCCAAGCTAAAGGAGCATGTTCTAACCCAATGTAAGGAAGCTAAGAACCTTGAAAAAAGCTTAGACAAATTACTAACTAGAATAACCAGTTTAGAGAAGAACAGAAATGACCTGATGGAGCTGAAAAACATAGCATGAGAACTTTGTGAAGCATACACAAATATCAATAGCTGAATCAATCAAGCAAAAGAAAGACTATCAGAGATTGAAGATCAACTCAATGAAATAAAGTGAGAAGATAAGATGAGAGAAAAAAGAGTGAAAAGAAATAAACAAAGCCACCACGAAATATGGGACTACGTGAAAAGACCAAATCTACATTTCATTGGTGTATCTGAAAGTGATGGGAAGAATGGAACCAAATTGGAAAACACTCTTCAGGATATTATCCAGGAGAACTTCCCCAACCTAGCAAGGCAGGCCAACATTTAAATTCAGGAAATACAGGAACACCACAAAGATATTCTTCAATAAGAGCAACCCCAAGATACATAATCATCAGATTCACCAAGGTTGAAATGAAGGAAAAAATGTCAAGGGCAGCCAGAAAGAAAGGATGGGTTACCCACAAAAGGAAGCCCATCAGACTAACAGCAGATCTCTCAGCAGAAAACCCTACAAGTCAGAAGAGATTGGGAGCCAATATTCAATATTCTTTAAAAAAAGAATTTTCAACTCAGAATTTCATATCCAGCCATAATAAGCTTCATAAGTGAAGGAGAAACAAAATTCTTTACAGACAAGCAAATGTAAAGAGATTTTGTCATTACCAGGCCTGCCTTACAAGAGCTCCTGAAGGAAGCACTAAACATGGAAAGGAACAACCAGTACCAGCCACTGAAAAAACATACCAATTGTAAAGACTATGAAGAAACTGCATCAGCTAACGGGCAAAATAATCAGCTAGCATCATAATGGTAGGATCAAGTTGACATATAACAATATTAACCTTAAATGTAAATGGGCTAAATGCCCCAATTAAAAGACACAGACTGGCAAATTGGATGAAGAGTCAAGACCCATCAGTGTGCTGTATTCAGGAGACCCATCTGACATATAAAGACACATAGGCTCAAAATAAAGGGATGGAGAATATATTTACCAAGCAAATGGAAAGAAAAAAAAGAAGTGGGGGTTGCAATTCTAGTCTCTGATAAAACAGACTTTCAAGGGCATTACGTAATGGTAAAGGGATCAATGCTACAAGAAGAGCTAACTATCCTAAATAAATATGTACCCAATACAGGAGCACCCAGATTCATACAGCAAGTTCTTAGAGACCTCAAAGAGACTTAGTCTCCCACACAGTAATAGTGGGAGACTTTAACACCCCACTCTCAATATTAGAAATATTGACAAGACAGAAAATTAACAAGGATATCCAGGAATTAAACTCATTTCTGGACCAAGCAGACCTAATAGACATTGACAGAACTCTCCACCCCAAATCAACAAAATATACATTCTTCTGAGCACCACATCACACTTATTCTATAATTGATCACATAATTGGAAGTAAAACACTCCTCAGCAAATGTAAAAGAACAGAAATCATAACACTCTCTCAGAACACAGTACAATCAAATTAGAACTCAGGATTAAGAAACTCACTCAAAACCACACAACTACATGGAAATTGAACAACCTGTTTCTGAATGACTACTGGGTAAATAACAAAATGAAGGCAGCAATAAAGATGTTCTTTGAAACCAATTAGAACAAAGACACAATGTACCAGAATCTCTGGGACACATTTGAAGCAGTGTGTAGAGGGAAATTTATAGCGCTAAATGCCCACAAGAGAAAGTGGGAAAGATCTAAAGTCAACACCCTAAAATCACAATTAAAAGAACTAGATAAGCAAGAGCAAACAAATTCAAAAAGCAGCAGAACACAAGAAATAACTAAGATTAGAGCAGAACTGAAGGAGATAGAGACACAAAAAACCCTTCCAAAAAATCAATGAATCCAGGAGCTGCTTTTTTGAAAAGATCAACAAAGTAGATGAACTGCTAGCCAGACTAATAAAGAAGAAAAGACAGAAGAATCAAATAAATGCAATAAAAAAAAAATGTAAAGGAGATATCACCACTGATCACACAGAAATCCAAACTACCATCAGAGAATACTATAAACACTTCTAAGTAAATAAACCAGAAAATCTAGAAGAAATGGATAAGTTCCTGGACACATACATCCTCCCAAGACTAAATCAGGAAGAAGTCAAATCCCTGAATAGACCAATAACAAGTTCTGAAATTAAGGCAGCAATCAATAGCTTGCCAACCAAAAGAAGTCCAGGACCAGACAGATTCACAGCCAAATTCTACCAGAGGTACAAAGAGGAGCAGGTACCATTCCTTCTGAGACTATTCCAAACAATAGAAAAAGAGGGAATCCTCTCTAACTCATTTTATGAGGCCAGCATCATCCTGATACCAAAACCTGGCAGAGACAAAACAAAAAAAGAAAATTTCAGGCCAATATCCCTGATGAACATCAATGCAAAAATCCTCAATAAAATACTGGCAAACTGAATCCAACAGCACATCAAAAAGCTTATCCACCACAATCAAGTCGGCTTCATCTCTGGGATGCAAGGCTGGTTCAACATACGCAAATCGATAAATGTAATCCATCACATAAACAGAACCAATGGTAAAAATCACATGATTATCTCATTAGAAGCAGAAAAAGCCTTTGACAAAATTCAACAGCCCTTCACGCCAAAAACTCTCAATAAACTAGGTATTGATGGGAAGTATCTCAAAATAATAAGAGCTATTTATGACAAACCCACAGTCAACATCATACTGAACGGGCAAAAGCTGGAAGCATTCTCTTTGAAAACCGGCACAAGGCAAGGATGCCCTTTCTCACCACTCCTGTTCAACATGGTATTGGAAATTCTGGCCAGGGCAATCAGGCAAGAGAAAGAAATAAAGGGTATTCAATTAGGAAAAGAGGAAGTCAAATTGTCTCTGTTTGCAGATGATATGATTGTATATTTAGACAACCCCATCGTCTCAGCCCAAAATCTCCTTAAGCTGATAAGCAACTTCAGCAAAGTCTTAGGATACAAAATCAATGTGCAAAAACCACAAACATTCCTATATGCCAATAACAGACAAATAGAGAGCCAAATCATGAGTGAACTCCCATTCACAATCGCTACAAAGAGAATAAAATACCTAGGAATCCAACTTACAAGGGATGTGAAGGACCTCTTCAAAGAGAACTGCAAACCATTGCTTGAGGAAATAAGAGAGGACACAAACAAATGGAAGAATATTCCATGTTCATGGATAGGGAGAATCAATATCGTGAAAATGACCATACTGCCCAAGGTAATTTATAGATTCAATACTATTCCCATCAAGCTACCATTGACTTTCTTCATAGAATTGGAAAAAACTACTTTAAATTTCATATGGAACCAAAAAAGAGCCCACATAGCCAAGACAATTCTAAACCAAAACAACAAAGCTGGAGGCATCATACTACCCGACTTCAAACTATACTACAAGGCTATAGTAACCAAAACAGCATGGTACTTATACCAAAACAGATATATAGACCAATTGAACAGAGCAGAGACTCAGAAATAATGGCACACATCTACAACCATCTGATCTTTGACAAACTCGACAAAAACAAGCAATGTGGAAAGGATTCCTATTTAATAAATGGTGCTTGGAAAACTGGCTAGCCATATGCAGAAAGCTGAAACTGGATCCCTTCCTCTTGCCTTATAAAAAATTAACTCAGCTGGGTGCAGTGGCTCACACCTGTAATCCCAGCACTTTGGGAGGCCGAGACAGGCGGATCACGAGGTCAGGAGATCGAGACCATCCTGGCTAACATGGTGAAACCCCGTCTCTACTAAAAAATAGAAAAAACTAGCTGGGCAAGGTGGCGGGTGCCTGTAGTCCCAGCTACTCGGGAGGCTGAGCCAGGAGAATGGTGTGAACCCGGGAGGCGGAGCTTGCAGTGAGCTGAGATCCGGCCACTGCACTCCAGCCTGGGTGACAGAGCAAGACTCCGTCTCACAAAAAAAAAAAAAAAA
>NC_045441.1:82000533-82020786 GCF_002776525.5 Piliocolobus tephrosceles | reverse complement strand
AAAAAAAAAAAAAAAAAAAAAAAATTAACTCAAGATGGATTAAAAACTTAAACATAAGACCTAAAACCATAAAAACCCTAGAAGAAAACCTAGGCAATACTATTCAGGACACAGGCATGGGCATGGACTTCATGACTAAAACACCAAAAGCAATGGCAACAAAGGCCAAAATAGACAAATGGGATCTAATTAAACCAAAGAGATTCTGCACAGTGAAAGAAGCTATCATCAGAGTGAACAGGCAACCTACAGAATGAGAGAAAATTTTTGCAATCTATCCATCTAACAAAGGGCTAATATCCAGAATCTACAAAGAACTTAAACAAGTTTACAAGAAAACAAACAACCCCACCAAAACGTGGGCAAAGGATATGAGCAGACACTTCTCAACAGAAGACATTTATGCAGCCAACAAACATACCAAAAAAGACTCATCATCACTGGTCACTGGAGACATGTAAATCAAAACCACAATGAGATACCATCTCACGCCAGTTAGAATGGCGATCCTTAAAAAGTCAGGAAACAACAGACTCTGGAGAGGATGTGGAGAAATAAGAACGCTTTTACACTGTTGGTGGGAGTGTAAATTAGTTCAACCATTGTGGAAAACAGTGTGGCGATTCCTCAAGGATCTAGAACTAGAAATACCATTTGACCTAGCAATCCCATTACTCGGTATATACCCAAAGGATTATAAATCATTCTACTACAAAGACACATTCACATGTATGTTTATTGCGGCACTGTTCACAATAGCAAAGACTTGGAACCAACCAAAATGCCCATCAATGATAGACTGGATAAAGAAAATGTGTCACACATATACCATGGAATACTATGCAGCCATAAAAAAGGATGAGTTCATGTTCTTTGCAGGGACATAGCTGAAGCTGGAAACCATCATTCTCAGCAAACTAACACAAGAACAGAAAACCAAACACCTCATATTCTCACTCATAAGTGGGAGTTGAACAATAAGAATACATGCACACAGAGAGGGGAGCATCACACACCAGGGCCTGTCGGGAGGTGGGGGGCTGGGGGAGGGATAGTATTAGGAGAAATACCTAATGTAGATTACAGGTTGATGGGTGCAGCAAACCACCATGGCACGTGTATACCTATGTAATAAACCTGCACATTCCACACATGTACCCCAGAGCTTAAAGTATAAATATATATATGGTTGTAGATATATATGGTTTTATATATATATATATATCCAGAATCAAAGAAAACTAATAAAAATTATGTAAAATAAAAAAGAGATCAAGACCACCTGGTCAACATGGTGAAACCCCATCTCTACTAAAAATACAAAAATTAGCTGGGCATGGTGGGATGTGCCTATAGTCCCAGTTACTTGGGAGGCTGAGGCAGGAGAATCGCTTGAACCCGGAAGTCGGAAGTTGCAGTGAGCTGAGATCACGCCACTACACTCCAGCCTGGTGACAGAACGAGACTCTGTCTCAAGAAAAAAAAAGTAAAGTAATGTGTAATAATTTTCATATTTTGCTAAACAAGACAGTTCATACTCAAAGAGGAACTCCTCCTAAGAACAATGGAATTTTTTAAAAAATGGTTTTGTCTATCTGAATTAACTGCAGAACTGCCACATCAGTCAGAGTGCTTTTTTGTTTTGGTTTGGTTTTAACTGAACATTTCATAATGTGATAGCAAGCACTCCTTACCTTAACAAAACTCAGATGTGTAGTTCACATCTTAGCTCATCATACACGACTTCAAAGCTGTGGTGAACTGATTGGGCCAGGAGCTGAGTGAAGAGCTGGTTGTTGAAGACCTTGAGGCTGCAGTCACTGGGGATCTCGCAGACAGTGGCTGAGTGAAAGCCATGTTAATAGTTGCAGTTCCAACTCTGCACAAAGATGCTGCTGTCACTCACACACTCAGCATACACCTCTCCCCCAACATAGTACAAGTGCACACCTGCAGACACAAAAACACAGCCTTCCTTCACATGCCCTTTCATAGCATGCCTCTCCCACTGATTCCTGAAACCCTAAAAGATGTGACTCTTCCCTGTCAGGTTGGTTGTCAGATCACTGATCAGATGAATGAGATGTGTGACCTAAATGCCACTTAATTTAATTATAATCAGTACTTTTTCCATAAATCCATTTAAAAGTGGATTGTGGTCAGGCGGGGCGGCTCATGCCTGTAATCTTAATACTTTGGAAAGTTGAAGTGGGCAGACCATTTGAGGTAGGGAGTTCAAGACTAGCCTGTCCAACATGGTGAAACCCCTTCTCTACTAAAAATACAAAAATTAGCCAGACATGGTGGCAGGCACCTGTAATTCCAGCTACTCAGGAGGCTGAGGCAGAAGAATTGCTTAAACCTGGGAGGCAGAGGTTGCAGTGATCCAAGGCAGTGCCACTGAACTTCAGCCTGGGTGCCAGATCAAGATGTAATCTCAAAAAAGTAAATAAATAAAAATTCTAAAGAAAGCGTACTGCAACCCATGTTAACAGTCACTCCCAAGAACCAGTCAGTAAGGTCTCAAATACTATTCCTCCCATCACTCCTCTTTATTTGTTCCAAAAATATGGTATGATAATATTAGAAATGAAGTGAATATATGACACAAAAAATCAAATAATCCTTCTTGTACCTATACAAATTTTAAAATTTAAAACTGGACACAGTTAATATCATGAAAACATTACTTAGTGCACACATTAACATTAAACCCACTTCAGAGAAAACCGCAAATGACACTTAAAAAATTTACCAACACTTATAAATTTGTTTCTCTTAACAAACACCTCAGAGACCTATTTCATTTAAAAGTTTGTCATCCATTAATATAAATCATATAAATAATGTCTACTTTTTATTTGTGAGCAGTGAAATTTCTACCACATTTTCAGATACAATAATATAAAAACTCATAAGCAAAATGTAGCCTTTATCACTTTATCTAACATTCTTGGAATTAACGTTCAAAAGAGCATCCTGAGGCTGGGCACTCAAACTTGTAATCCCAGCACTTTGGGAGGCCAAGGTAGGTGAATCACTTGAGGTCAGGAGTTCGAGACCAGCCCAACCAACATGGCGAAACCCTGTCTTTACTAAAAAATACAAAAATCAGCTGGGCGTGGTGAAACACGTTTGTAATCCCAGCTATTCAGGAGGCGGAGGCTGCAGTGAAATGAGATCACACCACTACTGCACTCCAAACTGGGCAAGAGTGAGAGTTCATCCTCCACCACCCCCCCCAAAAAAGAAAAGCATCCTGAGAATGTTGCTGCTCATGCTAATTTCAATTCCAAACTAAATTTTAGTTGACTAATTCCCTCCAAATGTCTGGGTTTGAGATTTAATATAAATGTATAGCAAGGGACTGATGTTAGAAAAAATGAAGAAATTCTAGTCTAGTAAATATTAAGTATCAGAACAATTTTACTCCAACTTTTGATGGGAGAAAAAGTCTTCAGCACTAGAAGTCAGTATGATTATACATACAATCACTATGCAGTTAAAAGGTGTAGAAACAATCCAGAATATACTTATATATTTGGGTGTCCTCAAAATGAAATTGCAAAACTTTTAAAGAACAGATCTTACAGGCTTCCAGGGCTGCTCAGGGTCCGGTGTGCCTAACTTTGAAATTAGGAAATGTTACTGATACAGCTGCTGGGAGTTTCTTTGGCAGGTCCTAAGTAGCACGTGAGGCAGTTCTGCATTATATGTGATTACATCCCACCATATTTATTGTTTCCTTTTCCCTTAATAAAATTTTAGAAAAGAAAAAAAAAGGGTGGAATCTATAAAATTCAACACACAAATTAATAACAAAATTATGTGATTTTCATTAGTAACGCTAACTGTACAATTTTCTTCCAAGAAAATGAACAACATGTGGTATTAGCTCCTTTTTTCTAAAACCTGTTTTCAAAGTAAAAGGGTTAAAATTTTTCCAGCTTGGACTTAATGTTAAGTTTTACTCGGTTAATTACAAATCCTCTTTTTCATGTCATTTTTTCCAGGTGTTTTTAAGAGGCCCTTTGAAGAAGTAATATATTATTTGATCTTTGATTTATGAAAAATAATCCTGTGCTTTAATAAATTAATGAATCACTCACTTGTGACCATTACACATGACCTGAAGCTAAAGTTCAGTACCTTCTTATTCTCAGCTAGTTTTACTTCTTCAGCTGATCAGGGGTCCTCGCATTTATTGCTATTAAGTATATTATATTCTGAGATATTAATGGGTACCCATTTTAACTGTGCCAAGAACAAACTGCCAGTTCCTGCAGCTATAAAATTATTGAGCTGGAAGAAACTGATGAGGTCACCTGAACACTCTAATCCCTTGCCCAGAGGCATGACCCCACTGAAATGAGGCCTCCCTCAGCAAACTGTTCCTATTGCTGAATAACATTAAACAGGAAGAAGAGGGGAACAAAACATAGGTGCCAAAATTGTAATGGTAAGAAACTTGTTGGTTTTCTTAGGATCAAAATCCCCTCCTGCACATCCACTGGACCAGGGAATAACTGACTGGACAAGATCTCAGTGTTGGAGAGCTAGGATGTTATGCTTAGGGCTGCTGATGAGCGTGTCATAATGATTGACACATGCCAAAGCACATGACCCTGGGAAATAATTTCAAACCTACCCTTGTTTTGTAACTTAAAGTTGTACTATAACAAAAGTATTCATGGGTTTAAACACAGTGGAGTTAAACACTGTAAGAGCTGGAAAATGAGTTTTATTTTCATTTTTTTCCAATAAAAAGAAACTTGTTGAGCAAATCTCTAACAAAAGCCCAGCATGTAACAGAGGTCAGAGTTGAAGTGGACTAGCAGGACCAAAAGCCCTGCTCTTTTGTTACCTCTTCCATTCTGCTCACAAGCCCTTGTGACAATTTGGGCTCCATGGTACACAATTTGAAAACCCCTCCTTATTGACACAGATGAGGAAATTGAGCCCCAGAGTGTTTAAGTTACTCCAACTTTCTCAATTACTAATTGGCAAATGTATATCATCAAGCCTTGTTGAATTAAATACAATAATTTTGACTAGCCATCTCTTTCTGTCAGGGATTGCTTATTTGAAAGGCAGAGAATTATACTCAAACTTGCTCACGTAAAGGAGGAGATATTGACAACATAGAAGGGGATGTAGATAAAGTGAAGAATGACTTAGCTTCATAAGCCCTGAAGCAGGGATCCTACAAGACAGAAATTAAATTCATTTGCTTGTTCTGTCTCCGTAGATGGGTATTGCAATGCTTTGAAGTTCAAAGTGGGTTATTTCCCATTTTTCCCTAATTTGGCAACTAGATCAACAGCTGAGAAACAAAGGTGCTAAATAAGATTCTTTCTAATTTCAGAAAATATCCAACTGTGAAGTCCAAGAGGGCTTGTTGAGAGCTGCTTCCAGCAAAACTAGCACTACAAAGACTCACCACCTCACTACCCATACATAATAAAGAGAGAGGACAGAGGGAGTGTGATGGTATCCTTTGGTCTGGGAAGTATAGTGTTGATGAAGGCAAACTATGCTGGTGTCTTCACCTGTGAGGGAAGGGAGCATAGTTTAAACTCTTTACCTACTCTACACCTATTGGGGGAACCCGCCCCAATATTTCAACATAGGTTCTTTCTATTTTCACTAAGTGTCAGCCAGCTGAGAAATAAGGAGAAAGAGTACAAAGAGAGGAATTTTACAGCTGGGCCTTTGGGGGTGACATCACATATCAGTAGGACCATGATGCCCACCTGAGCCACAAAACCAGCACGTTTTTATTAGGGATTTCAAAAGGGGAGGGGGTGTATGAACAGAGGGTAGGTCACAAAGATCACATGCTTCAAAGGGCAAAAGGCAGAGCAAAGATCACATGCTTCTGAGGAAACAGGGCAAGGACAAAAGCAAAAATCACAAGGCAAAGGGCAAAATTAGAATTACTGGTGAGGGTCTATGTCAGCTGTGCACATATTGTCTTGATAAGTATCTTTTTTTTTTTTTTTTTTTGAGGCGGAGTCTCGCTCTGTCGCCCGGACTGGAGTGCAGTGGCTGGATCTCAGCTCACTGCAAGCTCTGCCTCCCGGGTTTATGCCATTCTCCTGCCTCAGCCTCCGGAGTAGCTGGGACTACAGGCGCCCGCCACCTCGCCCAGCTAGTTTTTTTGTATTTTTAGTAGAGACGGGGTTTCACCTTGTTAGCCAGGATGGTCTCGATCTCCTGACCTCGTGATCCGCCCGTCTCGGCCTCCCAAAGTGCTGGGATTACAGGCTTGAGCCACCGCGCCCGGCCTGATAAATATCTTAACAGGAAACAGGGTTCAAGAGCAGAGAACCAGTCTGATCTCAAATTCACCAGGGTGGGGTTTCTTCCCCACCCTAAAAAGCCCGAGGGTGTATTTCAGTCCTTATCTCAACTGCATAAGACAGACACTCCCAGAGAGGCCGTTTATAGACCTCTCCCCAGGAATGCATTCCTTCCCCAGGGTATTAATTATTAGTATTCCTTGCTGGGAAAAGAATTCAGTGATATCTCTCCTACTTGCATGTCTGTTTATAGGCTCTCTTCAAGAAGAAAAATATGGTTCTATTCTTCCCAATCCCGCAGGCAGACCTTATGGTTGTTGTCCCTTGTTCCCTAAAATCGCTGTTATTCTGTTCTTTTTCAAGGTGCACTGATTTCATATTGTTCAACATACATGTTTTACAATCAGTTTGTACAGTGGTGGTCCTGAGGTGCTGGACATTTTCAGCTTACGAAGATAACAGAATTAAGAGATTAAAGTAAAGACAGGCAGGCTGGGCACAGTGGCTTACGCCTGTAAATCCAGCACTTTGGGAGGACAAGGCAGGCAGATCACGAGGTCAGGAGATCGAGACCATCCTGGCTAACATGGTGAAACCCCGTCTCTACCAAAAATACAAAAACTTAGCCAAGTGTGGTGGCGGGCACCTGTAGTCCCAGCTACTTGGGAGGCTGAGGCAGGAGAATGGCATGAACCCAGGAGGCAGAGCTTGCAGTGAGCAGAGACCACACCACAGCACTCCAGCCTGGGTGACAGAGCGAGATTCCATCTCAAAAAAAAAAAAAAAAAAGACAGGCATAAGAAATTATAAGAGTATTGTTTGGGAACCAATAAGTGTCCATGAAATCGTCACAATTTATGTTCCTCTGCCGTGGCTCCAACCGGTCCCTCCATTTGGGGTCCCTTACTTCCTGAAACATCTCTCCCTTCCTTTTTATATAAATGTGCCAGCTGGTCCCTCCATTCGGGGTCCCTGACTTCCCACAACATACACCCTTACTGAAGAAGATGAATGTGACCGGAAAATAGCATACAACTACCACACTGACTAGTCTCACTTTAAATTTTTGATCACAACGTTAAGTGAACTTTCAGCACTGGCTTATCCTCATATATTTCTATAAGAATTCTGTTTTCTCTCCTATTAAAACTGCTGTTACACATCTTCCTTCCACTAAAATCAACAATAGCCTCTCCACTTATACCCAATTGGTGGATTTTCCTTAGGAAATAGATGCAATCAAAACAGAATGAGTTCATCTTCTCACCAACAAAATGTATTGATCAATGCGTCTGGTACCCATGTCTTCTGCCTATTACAACAGAAAAATTATCCCTCTCCCAGTCTATGTCCAACTCAAAGAGTTTTGGTCTTAAATTGCACTCATCTCTCCTGTGTCATCAATTTACCCCTTTCTGCTGGATTGTTCCCATTAATACTCAAGCATTAGATTAAATAAATAAATAAATAAAACTTCAGACCAACATGTCCCTGTAGTTTCTACCCATTTCTCTGCTAACCTTTAAAACAAAATTACCATAGATACTTGTCACTTTGATATTAATTTACCTATTCAGCTTTCTTTTAGTCAGTATTTGCATAACATATGTTTTCTCATCGTATTATTTACAACCTTTCTATTTTCCTATGTTTTTAGATGTCTTTTGAGAACCATATATAGTTTAGTTTTTTAAAAAGAATTCAGTCAGGCAATCTTTGCTTTTAATTGCAACCTATAGGCCTACATATTTAATGTCATAATTGATGTATTTGGACTTAATTATACCACCTCACTATTCATTTTCCATTTCCTCATTGGTTCTATGCTTTTTTTTCTTTCTCTCTTATATGGCCTTATTTCAGATTGATTGAGATTATTTATTATTTCAGTTTTTCCTTCTCAAGCAAGCATACTTCATCTTACCATTTTTAGAAGTTACTCTAGAGATTATAATATCATCAACATAGCAGTCTAATATTAATTGGCACTTTTACCTCTTCTTGTTCAATGTCAGGAACCTCTACCCTTTAACTTCATTTAACCCCCTTTTGACATATATGCTATTGTTATCATGTATTTTAATTCTACATATATTTAGACTCAATAGAAATTATAATTATGGTTTTATATTTATTGAGATTTATACACAGTTACCCTTTTGGTTAAAAAAAAAAAAAAAAACTTTAGTGTTCCTTTTAGTGTATAATGCATGCCTGCTGGAAAAAAACTTTTTTCCAAGTTTTTGTTTTGAAAATATCTTTATTTTATCTTCATTGTTAAAGAATACATTTTTAGATGTTTAGAAATCTAGGAGGGCAGTTATTTTCTTTCGAAACTTTGTAGGAAGTTTCATTGTTTCTGATGAAAGACAAAAACTCTCATTCTAACCATAGCTTCATGAGATCCCTATGGCTACTTTATAATTTTTTTTTTTTGCCCTAGTTTTCAGGATTTTTGCTATAGTGAGGTTAAGTTTTGTTTTCCTATTAGTTATCTTAGATAGGGCTTGCAGGCAGGCATTCTTGAACCTGGAGTTTGATACCATTATCAGATTTGGAAAATTCTTAGCCATTATCTTTTCAAATACTGCTGATGTTCCATTTTTCTCTCTACTTTTTTAGGGTTTCAATTACCCACGCTAGATGTTCTCACTATATCTCCTATTTTATAACTCTCTTTTTTTATTTTCTTTTTTTTTCCTATGCTTCATCCTGGATAATCCTACCTATTTCCTAATTCTCTCTTCAATTGTGTCTAATCAGTCATTAAATCTATCCACTGAGTTTTTAGCTTTAGTTCTGAAGTAAACTCAGTTTTAGAATTTTAATTTGTTTTCATAGCTTCCAATTTTCTGTCAAATTTCCTACTCTTGTCCTTAATCTCCTTCAACAGAATAAGAATCCTAAAGGTGAATCTATCATCTGAAGTTCATGTGAGTCTGTTTCTATTGTCAGGTTTTTTCCTCCTTATTTTTCATTAATTCATTTTATGTACTAACATGAACTGGTTATTTTTACTGAGTGCTGGACATTATATTTTTTTAAATCATACAAATAATTTGAAGCTATGATGACATTATGTTACTTCAGAGAGAATTTGTGTTTTCTTCAGACAGGCGGTTAGGGGCTCTAGTAATATGGGAATATCTTAATCCAATTTTAAGAATTGAGTATACCTAAAATTGGGTTTAAGCCCCTGCCAAACTTGAACTTCTTCTGGTTCACATTTATTCCTAAGAGTAAGTTCCCTGAGATTCTGACCCAGAGCTTGATGGAGAGTGGCTCCAAGGGCTTTCCTCTCTGGCATACTCTGAATTACAGATTTAGTTCCATTAGTCTCTTGAGGCTACTAAAAGTGCTCTTTAAGTCTTTCAACCTCTCTGTTACCTCTTCTAGAATCCCCTAATGTAAAAGTAAACTTCAGTGCTGAGTTTACCTCTCTTGGTTTCTTTCTTCCTCCAAGACTTATTACCCATCACCATTTTGTTAGCTACTCAATATCTTCAGGCACAGAGTTTTTATAATTGGTCTTGCTTTTCTAGTTGATCCCAGGGTTGGTACACATAACCCAGGAATGACCAGCAGCAGAAATCACTAGAGAGAGTTGATTCCATTTGTTATCTCTACGTCCCCCTTTTCCATTTTCTGTCTTCTATTCTGTACAATTTTATCCCTCACTGTTGCACTACACCTCTCTTGTCAAGATGACCAAGTGATAAAATCTCAGTCCTCATTTTACTTGCTCATCCAGTAACATTTGACAAGTTTTATTCCTCTCTTCCTTGAAACATTTTATTTTCTTGGCTTCTGGAAAAACCTACTCCCTGAGTGATTTTTCTGTGTCCTCTGCTGGTTCCTCTTCCCTTTCCTATCATCTCAATGTTAGCAAGATTGATTCCTTGATGTCCTTTTCTTCTCTTTCTACAAACACAATAGAAGTAATCATCTCCTTTAGTCTCATGGTCTTAAATATTAGGCTGGTGTAAAAGTAATCGCTTTTTTCCCCATTACTTTCAATGGCAAAAATCTCAATTCCTTTTGCACCAACCTAATAAAAAACATCAAAAGTATGTTGATGAGTCTCAAATTTATATCCCTAGGCTTTCATCTGAGCTGCAGCCTATTACATCTGCCTTTTTGACAACTTCTCTTGAGCATCTAAAAAGCATCTCAAACATAAGATTCTAAAGGTAAAATCTTAATTTCTTTCCCATTCTCATCCAGTTGCTCAAGACAGACACTCAGGATTGATGTTTGGTACTTTCCTTTACTTCATACCCATATCCAATTTACCAGCAAATTCTACAGGCTTGACCACCAAAATATGTTCTGCATCCAACTGCAACCTCACTAAACTCATCGAGGTCCAAGTGCTGCAATCTCTCTCCTAGGATTCTTGCAACAAATTTCCCAAATGGTCATCCTGTTCCCACTCTT
The DNA here is from genome assembly GCF_002776525.5 of Piliocolobus tephrosceles. Classification (NCBI taxonomy): domain Eukaryota; kingdom Metazoa; phylum Chordata; class Mammalia; order Primates; family Cercopithecidae; genus Piliocolobus; species Piliocolobus tephrosceles. Next base: position 82,010,047 of record NC_045441.1, on the reverse strand, counting down.
GCCCTCATCCCCTGTTACCACTAGCAGAATATTTTCCACCCACCAACCAGTGTAATTCTTCAAAAACGTAAATGCTATCCAGTCACTCCTACGCACAAAATTCTCCAATGTTTTCACATAAATTTAGAAATAAAAGCCAGGCTCTTTACCATGGTCCACAAATCCCCAAAACATCTGGGCCTTGCTTGCTTTTCTGAACTCATCTCCTGCCACTCTTTACCTCACTCAAGCCTCTCACATTCCACTGGTGTTCTTGCTTGTCTTCAAAAATAAGCTCATTCCTACCTTAGGCCCTTCATATTCTCTATATCCTCTGTCTAGAATGTTCTACCTATGCCTCAGTTTTTACATGGTTAGTTTTTTTCATCGTTCATATCTACGTTGAGATGTCACCTCTTCAGAGTGCCTTTTCCTGACTATTCTACGTAAAATAGCTCCCTTCCTGTATACTTTTCCTGGGCTTTATAGTTTTTATTACTCTGCATATTATGTCTTTTATAGGTGTACTTGTGTTTCCTGGTTGTCTGTTTCTCCTACTCAAGAGAACAGAGATTTTTATCTTATTTGTGATAGTATTCTCGTGACTTAGAGTCTGGTACATCATAGAAGCTCAATAAATACTTGTTAGATGAATGAATGAATGGGGAACATGGTTGTGTTATCAACAAATGGTTGAGACAGTGGTGTTTAGAAAACAAAAATGACTTAGATAAGTGATTCTCAAAGTGTGCTCCACAGACCAGGAGTACCACCATCATCTGGGAGCTTATTAGAAATGCAAATTCTGGGCCCCCCTAGGCTAGACCTACTAAATTAGAAACTGGAGATAAACAGAGTGATCTATTTTTTTATCAAGACCTTCCAAAGATTCTGATATATGGTAAGTTTGAGAACCACCGGTTTCAGGGGAGGCCAAACCTAGCCTACTACCTATTTTATAATAAAATTTTACTGGAACACAGCCACTTCCATTCATTTACATGTTATCTATGGCTGCTTTTGCACAACAGCAGTACTGAGTACTTGCAACACAAACATTATAGCCCACAAAGCCTATAATATTTACTATCCAGCCCATTATAAAACAAGTTTGATTACCTCTAGTTTAGATCAACACCTTATACCATGTAGTTATGGTAAAGTAAACACACACGATTTAGCTTCTTTTTCACCCAAATCTCACTGACACTAAGAAAAGCTATGACTACAGAAGGCACCATAACAGACTGAAAAACAGAAAAGGGTAGCATCAGTGGACCAGATTATTTGAGGAATTTCCGGGACACAAAAAAACATCTGGGGGAGAGGAGATACCAACGAGATCAGATTAATAGAAGCAAGTATAGAGACTGCACCACAAGATTCAAATAGAGGCTATTGCAAAAGGCAGCAATAGTTTCTAAGAAAACCGCAGATGAGTATTTTTTTTCCAAGTAAGCAAGCTAAATCAACCCCGGAGAAAACACTGGGTGAATCATTAAAGGACTACCATGAGAAGATCTGCCCAGTGACCCTTCTACCCAAAGACCTGCACAGCTAGCTACAGATCTCATTTATAAACAAAGCTGAAAGGCTTTGGGAAAGGCTCGTGGCTTCAGTACTGGAGTCTGAGAAGCCGAGTCCAGCAAGAGTTCCACAGTGACAGCAGAGGCACAGAAAGAAAAGGGAAGTCTGACTAGAGCATTTGCCACCAAGATAAAGTGTCATCTACAGGTCTCTAAAGTAAGAGTTCTGAAATAGGAGACTCCCAGAATAGCTTCAGGAAAAAGTATGAGGTAAGGACAGGAAACCCATGTTTACCCAGTAAACAAACTACTTCCCAGTACTTATGGATTAAATTATGCCCCCCAAAAGATATGTTAAAGTCCTAATCCCTGGTACCTCAGAATGTGACCTTATTTGAAAAGAGGTCATTGCAGATGTAATTAGTTAAAATGAGGTTACAATGGAGTATGGTGGTCTCTCAATCCAATATGACTTGTGCCCTTGTAAGAAGAGAGAGACGGCCGAGTGCAGTGGTTCAAGCCTGTAATCCCAGCACTTTGGGATGCCGAGATGGGTAGATCACCTGAGGTCAGGAGTTTGGGACCAGCCTGACCAATATGGTCAAACCCTGCCTCTACTAAAAACACAAAAATTAGCTAGGTGTGGTGGCAGGCACCTATAGTCCCAGCTACTCAGGAGGCTGAAACAGGGGAATTGCTTGAACCCAGGAGGAGGAGGTTGCAGTGAGCCGAAATCGTGCCATTGCACTCCATCCTGGGTGACAGAGCAAGACTCCATCTCAAACAAAAAAAAAGAAGAGAGAGACACAGAGAAGAGAACACCATGTGAAGACATAAAGACACACAGACACAGAGAGAAGATGATCATGTGAAAAGAAAGACAGAGGGCCAGGCATGGTGACTCACATCCGTAATCTCAACAATTTGGGAGTCCTAGGTAGCTCAAGACCAGACTGAGCAACGTAGTAAGTCCCTGTCTCTACAAAATAAAAAATAAAAAATTAGCCAGGCATAATGGCATGTACTTGTAGTCCTAGCTACTTGGGAAGCTGAGGCAGGAGGATCACTTAAGCCCAGGAGTTTGAGGCTACAGTGAGCTATAGTGCACTTCAGCCTGGGTGACAGAGCAAGACCCCGTCTCTTAATACTTATAATAAAAAGACAGAGGCAGAGAAGCTGGAAGAAGAAAATAATCTCCTAGAGGCTTTGGAGGTTGCATGGCCTGACAGTACTTTGATTTTGGACTTTTAGCCTCCAGTACTGTGAAAAAATGAATTTCTATTAAGCCACTTAGTTTTTGATTTGTTAGGGCAACCCTAGGAAACTAATACACTAGACCTCTGGGCCACACATTCTACTGCTCCCTCTTTATCACCAAAAGTGGAACCTGAATTAACAGACAATCAAATTATCACCAAATACTTGGGGAAATTAACATCATTAGAAAGGAGCATCTGATTCAAATAACAGAATAACTAAAACTTGAAGAAAATTAATGGCAGCAATAGAATAAGACTTTTTAAGTACAATTTATTTGAATGTATTAGAGAGTATATTACTTTAATTAGCAAAAATATGACAGCTATGAAAAAACAGAAACAATTGGGATTCCTGGGAATTAAGACTATTATTACTATTTTTTTTTTTCTTAGGGATGAGATCTCACTATATTGCTCAGGCTGGACTCTGACTCCTGGGCTCAAGTGATCCTCCTGCCTCCGGCTCCCAAGTAGCTGGGACTACAGACCAGCACCACCACACCCAGTTTAGTTACCAAATATTTTTTAAATTATAAAAAACTATCCTGCATAGTAAAACACTGTTTATTAACTTAACTCATGGAAAACAACAAAATACCTTTTGGCATGCAAAAAGACATGCATATTTAAGAACACATATGAAATATCTTAAATAGAAACAATGGTGGGGAGAATGGGAACAGACATCAAGGATGAAAGTTTTAAAAATAAACAAATAAGCTGGGCATGGTGGTTCTCGCCTGTAGTCCCAGCACTTTGAGAGGCCAAGGCAGGCAGATCACCCAAGGTAGGGAGTTCAAGACCAGCCTGACCAACATGGAGAAATCCTGTCTCTATTGAAAATACAAAGTTAGCTGGGTGTGGTGGTGCATACATGTAATCCCAGCTACTCAGGAGGCTGATGCAGGAGAATCACTTGAACTCAGGAGGCAGAGGTTGCGGTGAGCCAAGATTGCACCATTGCACTCCAGCCTGGGCAACAAGAGCGAAACTCCATCTCAAAAATAAATAAATAAGTAAAATAAACAAATGAGCAATCCTAAGCCAAAAGAACAAAGCTTGAGGCATCACATTGTCAAGAGATCCTTGGGGTGTTGCTTTGCCAGCCAGAAATCTGTGTGGCTGGTGACACCTTTTCTCAGGATTTTTACTCAGGCCTGCTGGGCTCGTTACACCCACTTGGCCTGGCAGGCTGTGCTTGGCTCACACCTCCGGCCCAAATCTCATGCCTACCAAGGATGAGCCAGGCACAGAGTAGAAAGGGGTGTGTGAGTGAGAGTGGAGTTCAGCCACTGGGCACAGCCAAGCACATGGACTGTGGCAAGGTGGGCAGCTCCAGGTGCCAGCATGGGTACCAGCTCCCTATGAGGCTGCATCTGGACCAGGCATATCTCAAGCAGCTTCCACAGCTGACACCAGGGAATGTAGTTGTATCCAGAAGCTTGGAGATGCCAGGAATCTGCATAGCCTCCAGAGGGTGGCACAGCCCTGACTTGGGGAGCTCCTAGGTCTGGGATCCCCAAAGGGCCACAGCTGTCTCTCCTTCTCTCTTCTTTCTTTCTTGTTGCCTGCAATGTGGTGAGCAAGGGGCATATTTCATCCCTGTTTGTGTTACAGCTTTTTTAGCCCTCCCATTCTGCAAGTCCTGGGTTCTTCTCTTGCATCCAGGAAGAAAGAGGTACGCAAACAAGTGGAGGTGAGCAAGGCAAAGAGGAGCTTTGTTGAGTGACAGAGGAGACCCTGGAGTGGGTAGCTCTTCTCCACAGGCAGTCATCTGATCATCTCCTTGATCTGGCTGAGCCCAGGGGTTTTTATGGGCTTCAGAGGGTAGCCCATAAAAAGCACCATAAGTTCCCATCCCAGTTCCTCAGTCAGGCCTCTGGATTCAGGCCATCCCTGGCTCAAAGGTGGGGCTTCACTAGGGACCTGCCTCTTTCTGCCCAAGAGCCTGCCTGCCTCCTGCTGTCATCCACAGCACCCAGGCTGTTTGTGCCAAGAGGCAACTGCAGACCAGTGCCAAGCTGCCTTCAGTAAGCCCCCTCACCCTCTCCCATGCTTGTTGATACCCAAAGTCTGAAGGGGGCCGAGGCAGCAGGAGGCTGGTGTGTCAGCACTGCTCCAAGCATGTGCACCCAGCCAGGTTGTGACAGCACCCGGACTCAGCCTCAACTTTGCTTCAAGATCAGAGCAGGCACCAGGAGTTGGGAGAAGCCAGGCAGTAGGATCAGACATCTCCAAGCCTGAGGGAGCAGAGGGGCTTCCTGGGCCTCCAAGAACACAGGTCCACAGCTGTGGCTTGAGTGGCTGTAGCTGTGCCTGGGAAGCTTGAGGTTTCTGCACTGCCAATTCGGAGGGGCATGGGGCTTCTGCCTGTTCCCAGCTCCCACTGGCTCCATGGAGCTCAAAGCCCAGGCCGTGCCTCCCCAACTGCAGCTGGTGTCTTTGCAGCCACCACTCCAAGCGGGCGGCTGCTGCCATCAACATTACCTCACTTAAAATTATATTACAAGGCTTTTTATCAGGGTAAACTGTCAGTTAAAAAAAGAACAAAAAAGAAATAGAAAAAATTATACTACAAAAATATAGTAATCAAAATAGCATGGTACTGGCATAAAAATGGACACATAGATGAACAGAACAAAATAGAGAACTCAGAAGTAAAGCCATGTACCTCCAGTCAACTCATTTTTAACAAAGTTGACAAAGGTAGAAGAATGAAATTGAACCCCTATCTCTCGCCATATACAAAAATTAACTCAAGATAGGTTAAAGACTTTAAGACCCAAAACTATAAAAATCCTAGAAGAACACCTAGGAAAAACTCTTCTGGACATTGGCCTAGACAAAGAATTCATGACTAAGGCCTCAAAAGCAAATGCAACAAAAACAAAAATAGACAAATGTGACTTAATTAAACTGAAAAAGCTTCTGCATAGCAAAAAAAAAAAACAGAGTAAACAGACAACATACAGAATTGGAGATAATATTTGCAAACTATGTATCCAACAATGGACTAATATCCAGAATATACAAGGAGCTCAGCTAAAAAAAAAAAAAAAAAAAAAAAAAACCATTAAACATTAAAAAGTGGGCAAAGGACATGAGCAGACATTTTTCAAAAGAAGACATACAAGTGGCCAAAAAGCATATGAAGAAAAGCTCACATCACTAATCATCTAATCATCAAAAAAAGGCAAATAAAAACCACAATGAGATATCATCTTGCACCAGTCAGAATGGCTGTTATTGAAAAGACAAAAAATAACAGATGGTGTCAAGAATTTGGAGAAAATTTTCACAATAGCAAAAATATGAAATCAACTAAAGTGTCCATCAGTGGATGCTTGGATAATGAAAACATAGTATCTATATACCATGGAATACTACTCAGTCATAAAAAAGAATGAAATTATGTCTTTAGCAGCAATATAGATGAAACTGAAAGCCATTATATTAAGCAAAATAACTCAGAAATAGAAAGTCAAATACCACATGTTGTCATCTATACCTGGGAGCTAAATTATATGTACACAGGGACATAGACTGTGGAGAAATAGACTCTGGCGATTCAGAGGGGTAGGAGGAGAGTAAAGGATGAGAAATTAATAGGTACAATGTACATTATTTGGGTGGTGGTTATACTAAAAGCCCAGACTTCACCTTTATGTAACATATCCATTTAAGAAAACTAACTTGTATTCCCTAAATTTATACAAATTAAAAATGAATGAATGAAGGAATGAAACAAGACACATGGGCAAATTATAAAACTGTGCTATGAATTAAGATGGTGTGATTAACTATTTACACCCAGGATCCAAAAAGGAAAAAACTTTACATATTAATAGGGAAACTAATTTCCAAAATAGATATAGCTGAAGATTAATTTACAGAACTAAATGTCTAAACTGAGAGATTCTCACAGAACACAATGCAAAAGAAAAAAATCATAAAATGGAAAATGTTGAAGAGTTCAGGGGCATGAAAAGAGACCCAAATGATCTCAGATACCCATTGTGTAAGTTTCAGAGGGATGCAATAGAAGCAATAAAATAAGAAAACAAATAAATAATGAAGTGGAATTTCTTGGAGCTAGAGAAAGACATTAGACTTCAGAGCAAAAGCTCTGTAAGATGAAGGGGCTGAGGAGGGAGGGGAGGAATGCATGCCTTTGCAAGCTTGATGGAACTTCAGGCCACCAAGGATAAGGAGAAAAATTCCAAAAACTTCCATAGAGAAGAAACAGACTTTTTTCTTTGAAAAGAAGAATCTGATTCCAAATAATTGAGGAGACTAAGTAGGTGACTATGCTCATTGCTAAGATTTGGCTCTAGAAAAAGCTGGGCAGTATATGGTATTGCTAGAAGGGATGTCATCAATAGTGAGTTAAGTGTACTAAAATTACCATTTTTCTCACAAAGCTTCATGTTCTGAAGGGAAAGAGGCAATTATAATTCTGGTCCCAGCTATAAATGGGCTGGTGCCAGTGTATCATCACCCAACTGCTTCTCTAAAATCCAGCTAACATCCATCTCTCATAAGAAGCAGCATTTATATGAAGACATTCTAATGTCTAAACATCTATAATTCAATATCTGTAATACAATCTATAATCCAATATATTTAATCCAATATAATATATATAAATGCTAACTAGCATCATTTCAAATTATAAATCCCTATGAAGTCTCCTTTATAAATGACAATGAGGCCAGCATACAGAGATTTTTCCAGAGTCATGCGCTTGTGGGTAGCAGAACAAGGGCTGAGAGCCAGGCCTCCTGACTTTGTAGCCAGTAGTACTGGTACCACCATGTCATGCTGACAGCTCAGCACCAATCCTGCTATACTCTTGTGTTTTCTCATGTTTGTGATGAAGTATGTACATCTGTGTCATTGGAAGGCTTGGAGAAGAGTCCAGAGGTGCAAAACAAAGCAAATCTCCCCACCCCTGGCAGAATCTTCAGTCCTGGCCTAATGAGCTCACCAGCTCAGTAAGTTCTGCAACTGCTTCAGGTTACCAGAAGAATAGAGTATGTAACAGGGCTAGGAAAAGAGACACTTAAAAACCCACATCCAGGCATTGTTCAATGACTGCTCATAAATACTTTATGGCAAAATTCTTTCTGGTGGCACAGAAGGCCATGAACAGTCTGACACCTCCATTAGTCACCTCCATTAGTCACTACTACGACTTCCTGACCCATCTCTGGGTTTCACTTCAGTTTTTAGATTCCCAACCCTAATATTTAAGCAAAATTTCATCGATAGTTCCTCTTCAAAAGCATTTCCAGAATAACTATTAAAATCCCATGGACTAGTCAAGATAATGAGATATGCTTTCAAGTGAACAGATTTATTTTTTTAGAGATTTATTTCTTCCTTTTAGAGATTTATTTTTTAGCTTACCAAAAAACAAATCTAATGTGAAACTTATTGAAAATTGTTTTAAAAACTTGAAATGCAACTACAAAATAGCCCATTATTGCCTAAGCTTTCTGTACCTACTAGAGTTTTCTAAATCTATATTACATAGGCTAGAGAATTAACATTTTTTATATGTATGATACAAATCTAGTCTCTCCAAATTTTCTTTAAGGCCAACTATTTTAATATAGGCCAGTATTTTACTCTCTCTGTTATTCAATCGCAAACCATGTTTCTTTCCTCACAGTAGTTCATTTTGACAAAATCGATCTTTTCATTCTTTTCAGCAAATAATACAAAAATTGGGATTCATTCATGAGAAGTCAGTGAAAATAAAAATTATTTCAGATTTTCTTTACATTTGTATAATATCACTAGTAGAGGAGGAATGGCTTTCCAGATAACCTGTTGGGAGAAAAATATGAGTGGGAAATTACACTAAGCCTATATAAACAATACCAAAGTTGAATTCTCTTTTCTCCTTGGTAAACAAACGCTTGATTTTCATAATTCAACATATAATTTTAAACTAGGGCAACCAAACTTGTGACATGTAAAGAGGAATTTTATTGTTAAGTTACACTAGTATACTGCAAAGTCATACAAAATAAAAAGGAGTAAAATATATTTTTTAATAATCTTGCACAAGAATGCTCAGGAATCTTCTACCTGAGGTAACTATAGGAAAAAGAACACTAGGTCAGCTGAAGGCTGAACTAAATTTGTTTCATAAAAGTTGGTGAGTTTCATTTTTCACTTCTAAGGGGATAAAGGAAAAAGAATGTACATTTTGTTTAAGAGAACCCAGAATACTGCCAAAAGTTTGCCACCCACTTTGGCATTCTGCCTTTATCCTGAAAGATAATTTCTTCTCCATTATAAACAGCCTATGTGAGATGAACTGTCAACAAGAGGGAAGCCAGAGTGAGAAAAAGAGAAAAAGAACAGCATCATGCAAGGAAAGTTATGAAGCAAATTGACTCATGATTCTCTCTTGGTTTGCATTTATTTATGCAAATAGAATTAAAAAGTCAGATAGCCCTAATGTTAGCCAGGTGAAGTGCGGTTAGAAATGGTTAACTGGAAATTCTCTTGCTTTCATCAAACAATTGGTATGTGAATATTGCATCAGCTTGGTCCTTTTGAAGTTCCTACATGACTTAAGAAAACTTTATATGTCCAATAATGTATTTCCAATGACAAAAACTCTGCTGTGTGATTTTAGAAAATCACTAAAATTTGAGAAATGTCTGTTCATATCCTTTCCCCACTTTTTGATGGGGTTGTTTGTTTTTTTCTTGTATATTTGTTTGAGTTCTTTGT
>NC_045441.1:81993940-82000133 GCF_002776525.5 Piliocolobus tephrosceles | reverse complement strand
TGATGGGTGCTGACGAGTTGATGGGTGCAGCACACCAACATGGCACAGGTATACGTATGTAACAAACCTGCACGTTATGCATATGTACCCTAGAACTTAAAGTATAATTAAAAAAAAAAAAAAAAAAGAAAATCACTAAAATTACCAGTACTTCTGCTAGATCTTTCACAGTTGCAAAAACAAATGTTTTTGAACAAGGTTCTATTTTTCATGAAAATATTCAACTAAATGCAGGGAAAGTAAGTGCAAAATATCTAGGGAAGGCACCAACCAAATCATGCAAGGAGAGGTTTTTCTAGACTTCAAAGAAAAAGTATTCAGTGACTCCAAGGTGTGGGGCAAGGGAGGCTGGGGAATAATGAATTTGTTTCCTTTGCATTGTTCTACTTCCTTGTTTGCTGTGTTGCAAATATCAAGATTTGGCCTCTTATGAATAAGACACTTAATAGAGAAGAATGTCAGTTTTTTCAAGCCCATAAATAACTTTTAAATGTTCTTAGAATTTTACAATTAGATGAAAAAGCATCAAAAAACATAGTTTGTATAATTGTATCATTAAAAATATTTTCAATTATTATTCAAGGAGTTAATTGATGCTGAATACAAAATGTCTAAGATTTATTATTTAAGTTTATGAGCTAAAGGAAATCTTAGTGGTTATCTAGCCTAACTTCATTGTTCTACATTTCTGTTTTATTTTTTCCAAATAATGTATCTTGTTTTCTTCATGATTATGTTAAAGAAAAAGGTTTTTTTTTTCAGAAATAAGAAATAGATTATAAATTTTTAAAATGGAAAGAAAATTGAGGAAAGAGGGAATTAAAGGATACTGGATAATACAGAGAAAGACATTTACAGGGCATAAAATCATTTCTAGTGGAAGGAAGACACATGGATTTGTCATTGCCAGAGTACCTTTTGTTTTTCTGAGCATTTTGTGAGATGGCCAATTTTACCCAGCATAGAATCAAGTAAGAATGAAACTGAAGTAATTTGCAAAGTTGAAAGTTGAGTGTGACCATAAGCCTCCAATCCTAGTTTCAGCCTGCACACAATGCTGGGAATATAGTTTGGGTATTTGTCCCTGCCCCAATCTCATGTTGAAATATAATCTCCAATGTTGGAGGTGGGACCTTGTGGGAGGTGTTTGGAACATAGGAGCAGATCTCTAGAAGCTGAGTGAATGCCAGCACCATGCTTCCTGTAAAACCTGCAGAACCATGAGCCACTTAATCCTCTTTTCTTTATAAATTACCCAGTCTCAGGTATTGCTTTACAGCAAGGGAAAAATGGCTTAATACCTTGGGCATGCTCCAGGAGAGATTAGAATTCACATGAAACAACAAGTGAGAAACAGGGAGAAAACTATTAAGAGGTCTATGGTAGGGAAGATTGTGGCTGTTGTCTCCATTTACTTTTAGAATTTCTTCGTGTGTGTGTGTGTGTGTGTGACAACTAATAGAAACAGAATAACCAAATCTCTTAGCTAGAAATGACTTTATATGTTGTATTACTAAAAGACGTCCAATTTCCAACATCCTCAATATATACAGTGACAGAGGACAGATAACTCACTATTTTGTGGGGTAGTTTATTCATTTGTGTAAATACCAGTCATTGTTCCTAATATTGTTATCATGGGTCTCGATCTGAAAATAAATTCATTTCCCCCACCCATCTTTCACAACAACAAAGCAAAAGATTCCCCTTCCAGACCTTGTCACATCTGTTAATGACGTAGCCATTTTATCAGACTCAAAAACTGTGTGCTCCCTTGCATTTAAAAATCCAGTTATCAAGTCTTGCTAATTCCAGTTTGGACTCCGTAGCATCCATTCCTACCCAGTTTCGTTTACAGCATACCATCACTTCTGCTGTACATTTATTCATCACACAGACAAACTCTGATACAATATGGAGGAAGATTATGCAAGGGCATGAATATTAGGAGGAACCATTGAGGAATATTATGGAGGCTGGCCACCACACAAGGTAACAGAAAAGATGACCACCGACAATGTTAGGATCACTGGGAAGAGGACCTCTTTCTCCATAGGTCTAGAAGGAAAAGTTCTAGAGATAACTCTGGCTTAGTTTAGATCATGTGCCCATCCCTGAACCAATAATTATGAAATGGACTCCCTTAGTTGACCAGACTTCAGACTTGGGTCATGTGCTCTACCTATGGTTTTTCTTTTCTTTTTTTTTTTTTTTTTTTTTTTTTTTTTGTGATAGAGTCTCGCTCTATTGCCCAGCCTGGAGTGCAGTGGCGCCATCTCAGCTCACTGCAAGCTCCGCCTTGCAGGTTCATGCCATTCTCCCAACTAGCTGGGACTCCTGGCACCTGCCACCATGCCAGGCTATTTTTTTGTATTTTTAGTAGAGATGGGGTTTCACCGTGTTAGCCAGGATGGTCTCGATCTCCTGACCTCGCGATCTGCCTGCCTCGGCCTCCCAAAGTGCTGGGATTACAGGCATGAGTCACTTTGCCCGGCCTACCTATGGCTTTTGAGGGCAAATGGTGTCATCTTCACCTGAACCACTGAATCAGAAAAGAGGGGATGCTGAAGGGAAATACTACATATATCCTCTATTCTGCCTCACACTTCAACTGCTTTCTTGGTCCTCTAAACATCCTCATATTACTCTGTCTCTATCTTCCTTTTCAAATGGTACATAGTTGACAAATTAACTTTCCTAAAACTCAACTTGGATCATATGTTTCCTTTTCTCAAAATCTTCCCTAAATGAGTCCTCACACTTAAAAGGTAAGTCCTTAGTCCTTACCTGGCATTCACACTGTTCTATAATCTGATCCCAGATTATTCTAGTCTAATCTACACTTTTGTACCTCCCAAAAATGCCAATTTACTCACTTTCTTCCTAAAATGACTTTGACTCCATGGCCTTGTTCACATTGTTCACATTCTTTATTCACCAAGAATATCTTTTTTCTCTCTTCTTCCCTGTTCAAAATCTGCCATTCTTCAAGTGCAAGTCAGAGTTTACTTCCATATAGATTTCTATAGTCATCCTAGCCTGAAGGAACTCCTTTCTCTCCCTTTTGCTCTCATGATATTTTTGTTGTATCATTCTTAAATAATGATGAACTGCTTTATTCTATTATGAATTTATATTTCAATAAGTAACACATATTGTCTAGCCATCCATATTGCAAATTTCTTAAAGACAAGAACAACGGCTTATATTTCTTTTCATCCCGTGAGAGGCATAGCTTGCATTTAATAAACTTTTATTTATATCTCTGGATAATTATAGATATGAATATAGATATGAGTGTCACTATACTATGGCACTCACTTTTAAAAAGAAGACTTAAATACACTAGCTTCAACCAAAGTCCACACCAGACAAGAGCTGTTCAGTAATTAGAAAGATACTCCGATTCTAAAACGATGTGCACTTACTACTACATACCTGCAGAAAATGAGTTGCTACTTTTCAAAATGAATGGGATTGCTGAAGCAATAATCTAGATTATTTTAGCCAACAGTTATATATATATACTCCTACTTCAAGCTAGCTATCTACAATGGTTAGATATATCACATACTGCTATTTTGCTCCTAAAGGAGTTTGTTTGAACTGAAGCATAGTCAGCACAAATTACTTCTAGGAAACCATTTTTGAGAGAATTTGGCTCTTTACATTTTTGGCCAGAATTCCTTGAGTTTTGGCTTCCAGTGTGTATTTTGCTTTCCTGGTAGAAATGTGTACTCCTAGTATCTTGTTGGCGAGGATGCCTCGCCAGGAGGAAATACACACTACTTTCTTCATGAAAGGATGGAAACACTCTTAGGTAGACTATTGGCATGTAGTCTAAGTGAAATGAGCCCACCCATCATTACAACCTTACCAAATATGTAAGACACTTCCAAGTATTGTGGATAAACACTCTTAGGTGTTTTGCATATACAAAATCATCCAGAAATTACTCTAGAAAGGATGGCAATACAAAATATTATGCATGTTCCAAGAGAATAATAATGAGTGTCATAAATAATTATAGAAGGTAGAATTTTTTGTGAGTTTGGAAAGCTCAGGAAAGGTTTCAAAAGGAAACGGATCTAACCAATGGATCACTTAGTAGAGATGGACCATTTAGTAGAGTCCCACAAGAGACAGGACTGAAAATGACATACTCTAGGCCAATAGTATAGAAAAAGGGGGCTTACATAGAGGCATAATAAGTAAAATAAGGTAGGCAATTTGGAAATACACTAGAGAAAAGCTTTAAGATTCTGTATTTTATACTATAGACAATGGAGATTTTTGAGTTTTCAAGCACCAGCAAAATAGTGTTTTAATACCAAATTGAGATATAATTGTCAGTTTTAAAAATATATTTGTTTTCTAAAAAAATAAAATCACTAAAATAATTTTGAAGAAAAAGATAAATCGAAAAAGATCGTTTTGATTGTTTTCAAAAAGATCAAAAATATTCTTTTGGAATAGATATTACACATAGCTTTGAATGGAATTAATAAAGTTCAAAGTCAAGATCATGAGTAAGAAGTATAGAATTCAAGCACTTTAGAGGCTGGACCATGAAAGGTAATATTAAAACTAAAATGATTCAGCACTTTATTCACATTTAGTGCTTTTTTCCTGATTATAAAATAACCCAGATACAGCAATTTCACTTCTGGGTATTTACCCAAAGTATTTGCCATTAGTATCTCAAAAAGATATCTGCACTCCCGTGTTCATTGCAGCATTATTCACAATAGCCAAGATATGGAATTCATCTAAGTCTTCATCAGTGGATACATGTATAAAGAAAATGTGTATATACACAATGGAATATTATTCAGCCATAAAAAGAATGAAATCCTGACATTTATGACAACATGGATAAACCTGGAAGACATGATGCTAAGTGAAATAAGCCAGGCACAGAAAAAAACAAATATGGCATGTTCTCCCTTGCATGTGATATCTAAAACAATTGAACTCAAAGAAGCAGAGAGCAGAATGGCAGCTGCCAGAGGCAGTAGAGACAGGGGAATAGAGAGATGATAGTTAAATGATACAAAGTCTCAATTAGACAACAGAAATAAGGGTTTTTATTCTTAGAGCTATATTGTACACCATAGTAAATACCATAAATAATAATATATATTTCAAAATCACTGAGTAAATTTCAAATGTTCTCACAAAGAAAAGATAAGTATTTGAGGTGATGGATATGTTAATTAGCTTGATTTAATTATTCCACATTGTATTCATCAATCATAACATCACTTTGTACCCCATAAATATATACACATATAATTTATCAGTGTAGAGTTAAAAATAGAAATTACAGAAAAAATAAAATAACTCATTATCCTTGTTTTAAAAACTTTGTTAAAAAATTTAACTATATGAAATACAACTGGGCCAGGAACAGGGCTTACACCTGTAATCCCAGCACTCTGGGACTCCAAGGTGGGAGGATCTCTTGAGATCAGGAGTTTGAGACCAGTCTGGGCAACATAGTGAGACCCTGTCTACAAAACAAAAACAAACTGCTGGACATGGTGGCGCATGCTTATTGTCCTAGATACTCAGGAGGCCGATGTAGGAGGATACTTGAGCCCAAGAATGTGAGGCTGCAGTGAGCTATGATCATACCACTGCATTACAGCCTGGGTGATGAAGTGAGAATAAAATAAAATAAAACTGGAATCTTGGTAAAAAGTTTACCAGAAAAGAAAGAAATATTATTAAAAATGTAAATACTACTGTGATACAAAAGTGATATCAGAAATCTTTGCACTGAAATTTAAATACTTTGATTTTTAGTGAGAATTTCACTCAGAACCTACTTACAGATATTTTTAACATGTTTATAGCAATGTTTAACTAGTGTATCAGTTTATAGCAGCTAAGATACAACTTAGAAGAATTTTGCTGCTAGGTGCTGTGATACTAATAACGTTAGAAAGTTAAAACCAACATTGACAGTAGAGACAAAAAAAGATGTGAAAAAATTAATTCACCAGTTAAGAGTAGTTCCCTTAAGTACATAAGCAAACAGCTACTTGCATCACAAATTATTGTAATTATAACAAAGTAATTTACATTCCTAATGACCCTGCGTCATGAAGAAAACATAAAATTAAATGGCACTTAATTTATTTAAGAGGCCTTAAAGAAATAATTATCATGAGTAATTTGGTTTTTTTTT
>NC_045441.1:81923006-81993840 GCF_002776525.5 Piliocolobus tephrosceles | reverse complement strand
AATTCCATAATTATTCTGAATAAATGATAAGCTGTGATCATCCTAATTGGCTTGGGAAAGGTTTTATATTACAATAACATTCAAAAACTGAAAAATATGAAAAATTAATTTAATAATAAAGTAACATAAAATAAATTAAAAGTTGCAGTTACATTAAAAATCACTGTGGCCATAATTATGACCTGTAGACACATCTGGAATACAAGAACACAGGCACAGAAGTCACTTAACAAATTTTTCTTTTTATGAGTGATCAGCAATGAGTATTTTAACAGGTTTTAACACTACATTCAAACATCATCACACTTTAAAAAATGGCTTATTACTGAATCAAAATATCTTTTTGGCAAAAAGTTAAAGCATAAGTTGAAATGTGATGGGTACAAAATGATTAGGGGCTATAATAAAATCATTATTCATCTTAATGCTTCATTCCAGCTAGCACTCCAAAGTTAGCAAAAGTCAAACAGGAAAAACAAGGATTTTAAAAGTTGATTATAAGATGAAAAATACTAACCACTATTTTTGGCACCTGTTTAATGCTTTGTGGCTCTATACATTTCTTAACTTGTCCTGCTTAGACTCTTTCAGTGCTTCTTTATTCTAGTATTCATCCTTTCCCAATCCAGTCTATGTGCTCTGAAGGAAAATTACCTCTTCCCTAGTTATAGGGATGGACTCTGGATCAAACCACATCTGAAGCTTCCTTATCACTGGATCTTTCAATTATGAAAGCTAATACCCTTCTTTTATTGGTCAAGTCATTTGGGATTAAATTAAATTAAATTTTATTTCATTAGAAAATTAAATTCTATCACATATAATGTATATGAAATATGTATACACAATTAAAATAATAATAATAAAATGAACACTCATGTACCAGACCAGCTTAAGAAATAAAACAGTGTTCAGAGCTCCCCTAAGTGCCCTGCCTTATTATAACTGGCTTCCCATTGCACTATCATGCGATGTATAGTGTATAGAGGTACACACTATCATGAACTTTTGGTTTATGATATATAACAAATACCTTTTCACAACGTGACTAACCTTTTTTAGTTCCTCTATGGTTTCCATTCATTATAGAGGGTTTTTAATTTTAATGTCAAATGGATACATTTTTTCCTTTGCTAGTTCATATTATTATATGTGTCTTATTTAATAGACCTATCCTGGCTAGGTACAGTGGCTCATGCCTGTAATCCCAGCACTGTGAGAGGCCCAAGTGAGAGGATCACTTGAGCCCAGGAGTTCCAGGCTGCAGGAAGCCATGATTGTGACACTTGAAAGATATATTTCTATGTTTTCAAGTTTTCCTTTTCATAATAAGTATTTTATTTTCTTAGAATTGATTTTTGTGGGGTAAAGTACAATTTCACATTTTTCATAAAATTATTTTTCACAAAGTAACATAATGTAACCAAACTCAGGTTTGGCTGGTAGCTGCCTGAAAAGCCGAGTACACAAGAGGCAAGGTGTGGTGGAAGGAAAGCAGCTTTATTCAAATGCCAGCAGTTGAGGAGATGGCTGGGTTCAAGCTGCAAAGAAACCATCTCAAATTTTTAAGCTAAGTGAAGGAGTTTATGAGAGAAAACACATGCAAGTAGTGCAGGGTGCAGGTCTGCATGTGTTGTTCCATGGCTATCTTGAGCTATTGCCCATCTGGGTGTGGCTGGCCCCATCTAGGTTACCAGATGAGTTGTAAATTAACCACCTAAAGAGGGAGAAGTCTGCAGCTAGGTCTCCCTACCTGGTTTGTTTTGAGATTAGCTGGTGGAATTTCTAAGCAAGCATATAGTCAGATAAGCATGCACGGTGCAAGGAAGTTTCTACTGGGAAAGAGGGAGAAACAAAGAGCTTCACAGTACATTTTAAAGCTATATTCTGAGATTAGAGAAATAAAGTCTAAAATGCATTTTAAAGCTAAGATACTCAGTTACAAAAACAATAGTTCTTCCTTCTCACTGACATACAAGGCCTGCTCTGTCATAAATCAAGATTTTTTTTCCTCTATGCCTGCACCAGTCTTTTCTAATTGAGGAAATATATACATATATAATTCACCATATTTACCATTTTTAAGCTTGCAGTTCAGTGGTAATAAATACATTCGTATTCTTTATTTTCCCTCTTCATCCCCCACATCCTCTTCTTAACCTCTGGTAACCCACAGTCTACTTTCTACTTCATGAAATTCACATTTTTAGTGCCCACATATGAGTGAGAATGTGAGATATTTGTATTTTACTTAACATAATGGCCTCCAGTTCTATCCATGTTGATGCAAATAACAGGAGTGTGAATAATAATCCATAGTGTATACATAACACATTTCTTTATCCATTTATACATTAGTGGACATTTAGGCTGATTCCATATTGTGTCTATTGTAAATGGTGCAGCAAAAAACAGTGAAGTGTACCTATCTCTTTTATATATTGATTTCCTTTCTTTTGGATATATACCCAGTAGTGGAACTGCTGGATCATATGGTAAATCCATTTTTAGTTTTCTGAGGAACCCCCATGCTGTTCTCCATAGTGGCTATACTAATTTGCATCCCCACCAACAGTTTATGAGCGTTCCCCTTTCCGCACATTCTTGCCAGCATGTTATTGTGCCTGGATCAATTTTAATGCAACCTATTCTGTTCCTTTAGTCTGTCTAACCCTATAATATAGAATTTTGTAGCTATATAATTATACTCGTTATCTAGGAGGGCAAATCATATTATATTGCTCTTTTTCTCTGGGAATTTTGTGACTATTCTTACCTCTTGCTCATCCATATTGATTTTTGAATTAACGTATCTAGTTCCATAAAACATCTTGATGGGATTTTGACAGAAACTACCCTGAATTGTTAGATATATTTGGAAAGAGCAGCATTTTCACAATACTGAGTCTTTGTACCCAAGATTATGAAAGATCTTTACATTTGGATATTCTTTAATGTCTTTTTCCATATGGTTTATACTTTTCTCCATGAAGTGCTTACATATCTTTTGTTAGATCTATTAATGGGTACTTGATATTTTCAATTGCCATAATAAATGGTATCTTTCTTAACTGCTTTATTAAACTGCTCATAGCTGATGTATTGACATGCAATTAATTTATTTATGTTAATGCTTTAAATTGAGCAATCTTGTTAAATTCTCTTATTAAATCTCATAATTTTTCTGTGGACCCTTGGGTTTTCTATGTAAAGTCATTTCATTTATGAATGACAATGTTTCCCCCTCCTTTTCAATCATTATACTTTGTTTCTTTTTCTTTCCTCACTGCACAAGCCAGGACTACAAGTACAATGTTGAGCAGTGATGGTGATAGAGAGCATCCTTGCCCTGTTTCTTATTTAAGAACATGCATTCAACGTTACCTCAGGGAGTGTCATAAATCCTGATGGGATGCTGAAGGGGGATGGTCTTTCTCCTGCACCACCTTCCTGCTGGCTTTCAGTGGTGACCCTGCCTAACAGGGGAACTCATATGGGCAAGATGATTGTTGGTAGCCAATTTTAAAATAAGATAGCAAGCTTTTGAGCCAGGTTGTCTGGCTCCAGCTTATTCCCTTAGCCTGTCAATGCAGTTAGAACCAGAGGAGCAAAGTTACAGGAGCTAACCAAAAAGCTGAAGGAAAGAGTTATTTCTTGGTCTTTCTCAAGGGGAGGAAAAAAAATACTGAAAGCAGTGACACACAGCAAAAGTTTAATTTTTGAGATATGATTGAGAACTTTTTTTTAAAAGAAACAGGTCCTAAGATTAAAAGTAAAATATTTCACAATTTTAGTGAGAGAAAAACAATACTTTAAGAAAACTTTATTTTAACATAGGGGACCAATCTTAGAAAGATTATTATAAATAATCTCTTTTTAATAATAATCAACTTAATCTCCTACAAAATTCTTTTTATAAAGTCCACTTCATGAACCTTATGATGACTTGCACAGACCATCTATGATATGCTTGGATTTTCTGACTTGTCCTAAACGCTTCTCTTTCTTAAATAATCGGTCATTTTACCTTAGGACAAAAGTTTACCACACAAGATGCTTTTTTATATAAAATTATATAAAATTATTCTTTTTTTAAATCTTCCTTACCAAAAAATACATCTTCATATCTACATCTTTTTTCATATCTCTCTTTTTCCTACTTACTGATTTCTTTCTAGCTTACTTCATAATTAACCATTTCTAGTCCATAGTTTGAGTTGACCTTTAGATAACCCTTGAATTACCTAAAATTATTCTTTTCTTTTTAAATAAGACTAGAAACTGGGAGGCTTCTGGCCTCCAATGCTTCCCAGAGAGATGCAGAATTAAACAATCCAGTGAATAAAAACCATTAAGAGCAGAAGGAAAATGATAAGTGTGAAGTTCAGGGAATGCAAGCATAGGGCAATGTGCATCAGAAGCTGCTGCCACAATAGCACACAGGACTCTCTATTTTACTGGCATGTTGCAAATAGGCCTAGTTTCCACACAGGAAAGAGAATGCTGTTCCCACCAGGGAAATCCCTGTGGTAGGTCCTTGTAGAACTACATGAGGCTTATTAGTGTTTATCCCAGATTTATTAGCTGGTATGCTTGGATCCCGCTCTCCCCAAGGGTCAAAGTTCTTAAGCCTCATAGCTGAATAACAGTCATCTGCACATAAGGCCCCATTTCCAACTTTTGAAGCTTGCATCTAATATTAAGGGCAGACTGACTTATGAAGTGCTGAGCTATAACAGTGCTTCAACAGCACTGTTACGGGAGTGATTAACATAACATATTTTAGAATATCAAAGTCATAATATTCCATTTTATCAAGAATTCCAGTTTTGGCCCCTTGACTCCATGCTTCCCTTCCTTCCCTTTCTCTAGGTCAGTATTGTTGTATACCATAAAAGCAGTATCCAGAAGCTGTGTCTGAGGTGTCTGAGGCCCCGTTTTCAACTTTTGAAGCTTGCTTCTAATATTAAGGGCAGACTGACTTATGAAGTGCTGAGCTATAACAGTGCTTCATCAGCACTGTTACGGGAGTGATTAGATTGACATAACATACTTCGGAATATCAAAGTCATAATATTCCATTTTATCAAGAATTCCAGTTTTGGTCCCTAGACCCCATGGTTCCTTTCCTCTTCTGAATCTGTTAACTGGGTTTTGAATTGCAGTTGCACCCCTATTTTGACCATAATATCATTCCTAGCAGGGAAACTGGGCAACTTGGCACTACCAGAAATTCTTGTTGAAATATTTGGGTTCTTTGTTTTAAATTGACAAATCAGAGAAGGAGTAAAATATCTAGTTTGTGGCTTTTCTTCCATTCTGATAACACTCATAGACCGAGAGGAAAGTTTTCCTGCATAAGCAGTAAGGACATAGTAGTTTGCCCCTGTATCGAAAAGAAACTGAATTTGGGTGTCCATGCTGTCCAGAGTTACCTGGGGTTCGTCAACGGTAATTATGATATTCCTGGACCAAGGGTGGTGAGGGAGACCCTAGGCCCCTTCAGTCTTCATCCAGTTCCTCCCTTTGCATTGCTAGAGTTCTGACTGGCCAAGCCACTATATGGGAGTGGAGCAGTCAATCCTCTAGTGCCAGAGATCATGACTGGTATCTTTGCACTGATGGCAGGGGCCTGGTGGGGGTCTGGATATAATCCTTCATCCAATGTCTATTCTTTTTGCACTTTAAGCAAGGGTTACTACCTTTGGGCCCTCACAGGTTTCCTTTGACATCTTTTGGGCCTTTAGGGCATTGCCAGTGATAGCAGCCATAATTTCAGCTCGCCATTTATTTTCCCTCCCTTTCTCTAGGTCACGATTGTTGTATACCGTAAAAGCAGTATCCAGAAGCTGTGTCTGAGATGTCTGAGGCCCCATTTCCAACTTTTGAAGCTTGCATCTAATATTAAGGGCAGACTGACTTATGAAGTGCTGAGCTATAAGTGCTTTCCCTTGTTGAGAGGCTGGGTCTAGGTTAGTGTACAGTTAGTTTAACCAGCTGTAAAACATAGCCATGATTTTTCTCCTTTTCCTGGGTGACTTCCCTCAGTCATTCCTTTTCTCATTCTTCCATGAAAGGTCAAAAACCCAAAGACAAGGTTTGAAAACCATTTGCAAACTTCTTAGGATTTTCAGAGTAACTCTCTAGTTTTTCTTTACATTGCTCTGTATCCGTTACCTAAAAAGGGGCTTGGACTAGCATTGGGCACACTGGCCCTGCCACCTCTCTGAGAGGAAATAGGATTGGGGGGTGGAGTATGGGGTACCTTTCTATTGAGCAGAGGACTCAGCAGAATTTCTGTTGACTCTTGTGGTTTTTCTTCCAATGTGCTAGGTGAAGAGTTATGTGGAGGCAGCTGTGGTTCCCTCTGAGATACTGGTGACCCTTGTAGCAGAGAATTATTTATGATGTCTACATCTGTCTTGGAACTCTCCTTTTGAGTACCTTTTCTTGAAACTTTGCATATAGATGGGTTCTACTAACAGATGTATTTTATCTCCTGGGTTGTTAAATGCACGCAGTGAACAGGTTTGACAATCAGCTTAGCCACTGACGCCAGATTATATCTGATAAAGTGTTTGTTTACCATGGCTAGTATGGCATCCCTCCCCTTGTGGAAGGAGTCGTGCAAGGTTTTTATAGCTTTCTACTGGGCTGCTTGAGGGAGATACAATTTTGGCCATATATGTCACCAGAGTCTTTGTTTCTGACCCCCTTGCTCTTTTGATTAGTTGTTTTTCTTGTACTGTGTAGTTAGGTTTTACAGGGGAATTAGGATAAGGAAACAAAGCTAAAACTGGTTGGTATTGTATTCTGAGGGTTGCCACTTTGGCTTTCTTATCAGCCTTCCTGTTTTCCAGCACTATGGGCTTAAGTGTTTCTCATGCCCCCTACAATAAATTATAGCTATAGCTTTTGGTAGATATATGACTTCTAATAATTGAAGAATTTCAGCCCCATGTTTTATGGGGGAATGCCTGCCAGTTAGTAATTCTTTTTCTTTCCAGATTGTGGCATGAACATGAACCACAAGGAATGTATATTTGGAAACTGAATAGATGTTAAGCTTTTTCTCTTTTTCTAGTATTGGAGTCCAAGTAAGAGCAATGGTCTCAACTTTTTATGCTGATGTGCCTGGGGACAGCAGCTGGGCCTCAATATGGTGGTGTAATTTACTATTGCATACCCAGTCTAGCATTCTCCATTTGACACAAAATTACTGCCATCTGTGAACCAGTCATCTTCAGGGTCTGGGAGAGGCTGATCTTTTAGATCAGGCCAGCTCACATACGTGTGTATAATTATCTGCTTGCAGGAATGATCATTGGGTCTGTGGGCGGTAGTGAAGCTGGATTCAGGGTGTTACAAGTTTTAAGGATAATTTCTGGATTATTTTAAAAACATAGCCTGATATTTGGTTAACTTTTCTCCTGTCATCCAAATGTGTTCTTTTGCCTCCAGTATTGATTTAAGCTGGCATGGGGTTAGTACTTCCAGTGGTTGACCCAGAGTAATCACAGTGGCTTCCTCTACTAAAATAGCAGTAACTGCTATTGCCCACAAGGAGCTTGGACGTCCCAAGGACACCCAGTACAATTTCTTTGAAAAGTAAGAGATTGGTCGAGGTTCTAATCCTAATTTGATGGTTAGGAAACCCACCACTATATCTTTTTTTTTTTTTTTTTTTGAGATGGAGTCTCGCTCTGTCGCCCAGGCTGGAGTGCAGTGGCACCATCTCGGCTCACTGCAAGCTCCGCCTCCTGGATTCACACCATACTCCTGCCTCGGCCTTCCCAGTAGCTGGGACTACAGGTGCCCACCACTTCGCCTGGCTAATTTTTTGTATTTTTAGGAGGGACAAGGTTTCACCGTGTTAGCTAGGATGGTCTTGATCTCCTGATCTTGTGATCCAACCGCCTCGGCCTCCCAAAGCATACACTGCCTTTTAGCTACATGTAAAGAAAAAGGCTTAGTGAAGTCTGGGGTGCCTAGTGCAGGAGACTTGCCGACAGCTTGTTTTAACTTAGTGAAGGCCTCCCTTATTTTTGGTGTGCATTCAATTGACTCATTCTCTGGCCCCCGCATGACTTCATAAAGGGGCTTTGCTATAAATCCAAAATTGGGAATTCATATTCTGCAAAATCCAGCCATCCCCAGAAAAGAACAAATTTGTTTGGTGTGGGGTGGGTCTAATCCACATATGGTTTGCACTTGCTCTGGGGATATCTGTTGGGATTGAACCGTCCCCCAGTGATTGAGGATGCAGCCAAGGGGGAAGCCGGGTGAGACTGAAACCGAGTTTCTTATCTTCTATCTGTAGACAACAAGGAAAACTTGAAATTTAGAACATTCTGGCCTAGGGCCATACATTGGGGTACCCCCATGGAAGGGCCTATGCTGGGGTTGAGGGTCAAGAGGGCATCCCCTGCTTGGGCCTCTTCATGACATGCCATATGTCTCTGGCCTGAGATGGGCATCAGGACCACTTGAAGAAGGATTCCAGCATACTTGGTGACCTATGATTAAGCTTCCCTTTAGTCCGCAGGTGCAGCCCTTGGCTTTTGGCATCCCTGCAGCTGCCCTAAATAGTTTTTTTTTTTTTTTCCCAAATGGTTTCCTTAACTATTGTGGTAACTGTAGTTTGAAGGGCAAGGAATTGCAGACTGCCTAACTTGAATTTGTTAAAATTGGCCTCTTGATAAGGGAAGAGAATGCCCTCTGACCACATAAACTATGTGCAGTGATTTCCCCATGGATCCACTGTACAATTTATGCAATGATCCAAGAGTCTCCACCAGGATGGATCCGCTGCACAACTTGTGCAGTGATCCAAGAGTTTCCACCAGGATTTTTCTCTTAGCACCAGGTCTGCTAAACTAAAATGATCCAGATCTGGTCCCTCACAAAAGAAGCAGGGTTTTTTTTCCTTATTTAGCTATTGCCTTGGTCCTTTGGGTCGTGGTACACCAATTACTTGTTTCAACATTATGAAAGCAAAAACCAAAATATTATGTCTTGTCACACACACAAATATCTCACAGGCACAGGGATTTGTCTTGCTCCTGGTGAAGCCTAATTGCTCCATTCCCCACCAGGTTATCCTGTCCCGAGTCTTCCATCAGAGGGGCACCCTAGTGGCTCTTAACTGCCCGTCTTGTGCCCCCAAAGAGCACCATCAGAGGAAAGAAACAGAAAGCAAAACCAAAAATAAAAACCCCAAATTGGCGCTTACCTCCTGGCTAGCTTACCAAAAATACTGTTACCAGCTGATGTTGCAAAGTCCCAGGTTCTTCACTGAACAAAGAACTGGACATGACATACAAACAGCACAACAGCAAAAGATTTATTAAGCACAGTACAATTGTCAATGGACTGGGCTGACCCGCAACTGGTGTCAGCCCCGATTTGTTACATTTCATGGCCTTTTATATGTCTTTTTACTCTAACTTACTCTATTTTTTCTGTGACCAATTGCTCATCCTTACCTTTCCCTTATTGCACCTTAACCTTACTTTATCTCTTGTAGGCTAATTGCTTATCCTTGCCTTTCCCTTATTGTGCCAGCTTACTGTTTGCCTCTTTTTATCTGGTATGCTCTGCTTTTGTTTATGTTTTGCTTTTGTTTTTGTTTTGAGATGGAGTCTCACTCTTCGCCCAGGCTGGAGTGCAATGGTACGATCTCAGCTCACTGCAACCTCTACCTCCCAGGTTCAAGCGATTCTCCTAACTCAGCCTCTGGAGTAGCTGGTACTATAGGTATGTGCCACCGTGCCTGGTTAATTTTTGTATTTTTAGTAGAGACTGGGTTTCACCATGTTAGCCAGGCTGATCTCGAACTCTTGACCTCAAGTGATCCACCCACCTCAGCCTCCCAAAGTGCTGGGATTACAGGTGTGAGCCACCACACAGCCCTCTGTTTTTATTATCTTGCATGCTCTCCTTAAGCTAGCCTACATCCAACAGGTCCCCCTCACCCCCGGCTTCCTCTGCTATTCACTTACCTCAATAGTGATATACTGACATTGTATTTCTTTTCGTTGATATTGGCCTGGTTTCTCTTTTGAATCTGTAATTTTTAGTTGTTCTGTGCTCTTGAGCTTTATGCTTAACTTTTATAAATAGCATATGTATGCATTTGTTTTAACGTAGTCTGAAAATTCTCTTTTAACTGAATAGCTTATTCCTTTCATATTTCTGGTGATTACTGATACATTTGGATTATTGCCACCTTCTTTTTCTTTTTTTAGATAGATAGGGTCTCTTCTGCCACCCTAGCTGGAGTGCAGTGGCGCCATCATAGCTCACTGTAACTTTGAACTCCTAGGCTCAAGCAATCCTCCTGCTTCAGCCTCCTGAGCAGGTAGGACTACTGTTGTGTGCCACCATACCCAGCTAATGTTTTATTTTTTGTGGAGACGAGGGGGTCTTGCTGTGTTGCCCAGGCTGGTCTCAAACTCCTGGCTTCAAATAACCCCCCATCTTGGCTACCCAAAGCACTGGGTTTACAAACATGAGCCACTGTGCCCAGCCTATTTCCACCTTCTTATTAACTGATTTTTATTCACTTCATTTTTTATGCCTTTCCTCTTTCCCTAAATTTCCCTTCTTTTTCCTCACTCCCAGCAGACAACTTTGCATCTTATTTCATAGAGATAAAAGAAGAGAACCTCCACATGCCCCCCACAACATCTAGCCACTTCACTGTATGAGGGACCCATCTATAACCCTTTCTTCTATTGAGGATAAACT
This sequence comes from Piliocolobus tephrosceles, assembly GCF_002776525.5. NCBI lineage: Eukaryota > Metazoa > Chordata > Mammalia > Primates > Cercopithecidae > Piliocolobus > Piliocolobus tephrosceles. The sequence goes on along the minus strand of NC_045441.1, from coordinate 81,983,091 downwards.
GTTCATTCTCCTAGCCAAGGCCAGCTTCACCATTTATCCACTAAATACCATCTCTTCTTGCCTACCCAATGACCTTGCTCAATTCTCTATTCTTTTAAATCATCAGTCTTTCAATCTCTGCTGGATCATTCCCATAACCATACATATATAGGATTGCTTTTCCATTTTAAAATATCTTTTTTTCTGGACTCTATCTTCTCCTTCAGCTACCACACGATTCCTCTTCTTCAGCTTACAACAAAACTCTTAAGAAGAGTTGTCTCCAGTTTCTGTTTTCCCATTCTCTGAACTAATTCCTATCAGGTAAGTTACCAATAACGTTCTTCTTCTTTTTTTTTTTTTTTTTTTTTTTTTTGAGGCCAAAGTGCAGTGGTGTAATCATAGCTCACTGCTGCAGCCTCAAACTCTTGGACTCATGTGATCCTCCCGCCTCAGCCACCCAAAGTACTGGGATTATAGGGATGTGCTACTGGGCCACCAACCTGCACATTTTAAATCTTGTTCTCATTTCTCATTCTACTTGATCACTCAAAGGCCAAGCGACTCAGGAGGCTGAGGTGGGAGGTTCACTTGAGGCCAGCATTTCAAGTCTTGACTGGGCAACATAGTAAGAACTCATTTCTAAAAAAAGGAAAAAATAAAAAGTATTGACACAGCTGATTATTCCCCTTTCCTTGAAATATTCTTTTCACTTGGCTTTCAGGACACTCAATTGTCCTGCTTTTTCTCTTACCTCATTAGTGGCATCTTCTTAGTTTCCTTTATCCTTACTCCTTATCTCTCTCACTACCAAACACTGGAATACTCCAAAACTCAATCCTTCAAACAAAAGAGGGGTTCTCCTCTTTTCTAACTACTCTCATTCCATTGGTGATTTCATGGTTTGTATATCTTATATGCCAATAACTGCAATTAATATCTCTAGACTAGTCTTCTCCTCTGAACCCCAGACTCAAATATCCAACTCTTCACTTATCATCTCAAACATAACATTCCCAAAACTGAATTCCTGATCTATTTGCCATCCTAATTTGTTTGACACAATCTCTACCTTCTCAGTGAATGGCAACTCCAAGTCCTCCTGTTAATCCGGCCTAAAATCTTGCCATTATCTTTGACTCTTTTCTTTTCTCAGACCCCACATTCAATCTACCATCAAGTTCTGTTGGTTTTACTTTTAGAATACATTTGAGAATCCGACATTTCCCCAACTCCACTCCTGCCACCTTCATGTGGGGAAAAGAAAGAGAGATCAGCCTGTTACTGTGTCTATATAGAAAGAAGTAGACATAAGAGACTCCATTTTGTTCTGAATTTGAGGTGCTGTTAATCTGTGACCCTACCCCCAACCTTGTCCTTGCAAGAGACGTGTGCTGTGGTGACTCAAGATTTAATGGATTTTGGGCTGTGCAGGATGTGTCTTTGTTAAACAAGTGCCTAAAGGCTGCTTGCTGGTTAAAGGTCATCACCATTCTCTTAATCTCAAGTAAGAGAAAAGCATTTGTCTCCTGCCCTTCCCTGGGCAATGGAACATCTCCGTGTAAAACCCGATTGTATGCTCTGTTTGCTGAGCAAGGAGAAAACCGCCTTTAGGAATAAGGTGGGACTTGCTGAAGCAATGCTGCTAAAAGGTTTATGGAGATGTTTGCATATGCATCTCAAGGCACAGCATTTTCCTTTAAACTTATACATGTCACAGGGATTTTTGTTCATATGTCTTACTGCTGATTTCCTCCCTACAATGATCCTATTGTCCAGCCACTCCCTTATCTTTAAGATGGTAAAAATAATTATCAATAAATACTAAGGGAACTCAAAGACCGGTGCCGGGTGTGGGTCCTCTGTAAGCTGAGCGCCGGTCCCCTGGGTCCACTTTTCTTTCTCTATACTTTGTCCCTGTGTCTCATTTCTTTTCTCAAGTCCCTTGTTCCACCTAACGAGAAACACCCACAGGTGTGGAGGGGCAGGCCATCCCTTCACTTCATCTGTTCCACTCTCACCTTCCATGTGCATTATTACAATAGCCCCCTAACTAGTTTCCCTGCTTCCATCCTTGTCTCCCTTCAATCTATTTACCACACTGTAGCCACAGTTAGTCTGTTAAAATGTAAATCAAATCCTATCACATCTACTTAAAGTCTTCCATGGTTTCGCATCTCATTCTTTTAAATTCCTTACTTAGCCTGCAACACCTTAAACAATCTCAGCCCAACTGCATCCCCACATCCTACCTTCTGTCCAAGCTCTCTCACCTCATCTCCCACTAGTTGGTCTCATTCAGTCTTTTCTAGACAATCTGACTGCTCTGTGGACACAGTTCCTGTCTGGCCTCAGGGTCTTTCCACTTGATTTCACACCTACTAGGACATTTTCCCCTAGCTGTCTACATGGCTCACCTACTTATCTCTCACTTCCCACTAAAATGTCACCTTGAAGGCCATTCCTGGCCACATTCCTTATTTACTTCCCTTCCCTACTTTATTTTTCCTGTAGCATTTATCATCAAACATGCTTATATTTTTATTTATACAACTTATGTATTGTCTGTCTTTCTTCAATAGAATTGATGCCTCATCTTTGGCATCTTGGTGCAAATTAGAAAATGATTCAGGCATGTGCATGTTTGCACAAACACACACACACACCCATCCCACTCTAACAGGATTTGGTTAGCAACTACATTTGTGCAAAGAAAAAGGCATGGGTGGGAGCAGAGTAAAAGATGAATTTTATTCACCTCCAGTGCCCCCCTCCCCATTCAACTCCTCAGCCAGGTACCTTTGGGCAGAACATGATGCACATGATTGACAGCCCTAAGTAGAATGTAAGCTTCATGAAGACAGAGATATTTTTTGTCTTATTGCTTGTTGTTCTGTCCCCAGTCCCTTAGAGAGTGGCACACAAACACTCAATAAATATTTGAAACATAAATTAATAGTGTGAAAAAAAAACAAAGGGTAAAAGTTATTAGTTGTTATTTTGAAATAAAAAACTAAATGACATAATCCTGGAAAAGAAGGCCTCAGAACATTGATGATGTTCATAAAATGGGTAAAGTGACTGCTGTAAAATAACCTAGGAATTAAGATAATAAGACTAAGCATACGTACCAAATATTGGAAAGTATGGGAATTATTGTGTAATTGTATAATAAAAACAAGAACAGGAGAATGTTGTTCTTGGCACTTTTAAGTCAATGACCTACCTCTTACTTTTTGCCTTGACTAAGATGCACCACAAATTTTAAAGTCCTTTGAATGGTACATTCTTTGGTGATTTACTTTTAGAGAGAAATACTTGATTGTTCAAAATTAATAAACAGGAAAAAATAAAAAGACTATAGAAAGTCTGTACACAGTACCTATCCCAGTGTCTCTTTTATTAAAGTTTTATTTCCTCTTTATTAAAATGTTTGCTCAATTCTCTTGCCCATTTATTGAAGCATAAACTGTTGCTTCTTGTCTGAATTTGTGTGAGGTATTTTGAAATATTTAAGACATTAATCTTTCATTAAGTTTAGAGTAAACATTTTCACTCAGTTTATGTTTTGGAAAAAATAAATAGAACTTTAAATTTTATTTAGTCAAATTTATAAATCTTTATCTTTGAGATTGCTGTCATCTATTCAAGCTTAAGTAGTCCACCAGCAATATGACAAACATTCATTTCTGCTTTTTCTGATTTTCTTTTCCATGTGACTTTGAAATTTTAAAACTTAAATATCTGATAGAAATTAGTTTGGTGTATTGTATGAAACTGGTACTATAAAGCAATTTGTTGCTTAAAAACCCTGTATCAATTCTGGTAACATTTGTTTAGAAATAAACAGCAATCTTTTTTCAGAGATAGTTGGATTTAGAGTCACAAAATTCCAAAGTTTCAAAGGACATTTCTGTTTTACTTAAATTTGTTTTAAAATAAGTTAACTATGTTAAATGTATTTTAAAAGATAATAAAAGAGAGATTAAAATCAGCTCCTGCTTTAATATCTCCTCCATTACTAATCCTCTGATTTCTTTACAGTCATGAAGATCAAACATTTATGTTTCTAGAAACAGAAGTTGTATTTGTTTCTTAAAGCTGGTTTCTTTTATCAGGTATTAACAATGGGCATCAAAAAGGTGATGAAATGGTATGAAACCATGAAGTAATGTATTTGTGATTTTTTAAAAAGAATAAAGCAGTGCTTGTGTCTGTAGTCGCAGCTACTTGGGAGGCTGATGAGGGAGGATTGCTTAAGCTTGGGAGTTTGAGGCTGCAGTGAGGTGTGATCACACCACTGCTATATCAACTTACTTAATAGTATATAGTATACACTATACTATACTATATACTATACTATACATACTATATATAGTATTCCATATATATGCTCTCTATATATAATATATGTATATATAGTATACTATATATGTAGAACTTTGATCACAGAACTGATCAGTGTTTTTAAGTAACTATGTATTTATACATTTATATTTATACTATATATAGTATACTATATATTTATACATTTATACATATTTATACATTTAGATTTATACTATATATTTATACATTTATATACACTATATATAGTATAAATATGTTTATACTATATATGTATACATTTATATTTATACTATATACAGTATAGTATTTATACAGTATAGTATTTATATTTATACTATATATAGTAGACTAGTGTTTCCCAACTTTGAATAAAATATGACTCATTTTAAAGAAAAAAGAAGGGAAAAAAACCCAGTGACTACACTGTTGACTTAAAATTTTTAAATTAAAATTTGCATAAATATGTTCAAATATGAAATGAATTATAAATTTCTTATGATTAGCGCTTACACACAACTATAAAACCAAAACAAATTGCAAAATTGTCAAATTATAAAATCTAGGCACTTTGCATATATCAACTTACTTAATATTCACAACCCAAGGAGGTGGACATGATTATTATCGCCATTTAATAGATGAGGAAACCAAAAACTGGAAGAAGTTAAACAACTTGTCCAATGTCTCAAAACTGATAACAGAGCTGGATTTCACAGAAAAGTTGACAAGCAAATGTGAAGAATGATACTGTTTTACAGAAATTGCTCCTTGCAATGTGAATATGGTATTGACTTTAACTGTAGATCTTCTGGCTTTAACATACATAAATTAAAATGAGCTGGATAGTGACTAATTTTTCCCACCACTTGTTTTTCTCTTCTGTCAACTGCTAAATATATATTGGTACATCACAAATTAATGTCATTTGGTCTTCATTTTAAGGGAATGGCTTGTTACAAATTAAGTCTACATCTGTTCTCTCAAGTTTTTTCTTACAATTCCTGATTACTATTTTTCTTTATTATTGGGATTTAATTCACATACTACACAATTTATCTTTTTGAAGAGTACAGTTCAGTGGCTTTTACTATATTCACAAACTTGTGCAGCCATCATCACTAATTCCAGAATATTTTCATCACACCAAAAAGAAATCCCACACCCATTAAGCAGTTAATATAGTTTAGATATTCCTGCCTTCGAAATCTCATATTAAAATTTGATCCCCAGTGTTGGAGGTGAGGCCTAGTAGGAGGTGTTTTAGTGGAGGGGCAGACCCCGAAAGGTTTGGTGCCATTCTTATTGGAGTCAGTGAGTTCTCACTCTTCGTCCCATGAGAACTGGTTGTTTAAGACAGCCTGGCACCTCCCTCCTCTCTTTCCTTCTTTCTTGCCATGGGAAATCTGCTCCCCTTCGCCTTCTGCCATGAATGGAAGCTTCCTGAAGCCCTCACCAGAAGCAGATGCTGGCACCATGGCCATGCTTCTTGTATATCCTGTAGAACCTAGTCAAAAAAATTATTCTCTTCATAAACTACCCAGCCTAGGCATTCCTTTATAGCAATGCCCCACACTCTTCCCCAACAGTCAGTAGGTTGGCAATTATTCAACTATTTTCTGTGGTGATTTTCCTATTCAGAACATTTTATATAAATGGAATCATAAAATATGTGGGTCTTTGGGTCTGGCACCTTTCACCTAGCATAATTTTTCAAGGTTTATGTTGTAATCCATGCCAGCACTGAATCCCTTTTTATACCTGAATAATGTTTCATTTGTGGATGGGATCATATACATTTCATTTATACTTTAATCAATTCAATTCATGGACATTTGGGTTGTTTCTACCTTTGAGCTATTATAATAATGCTGTGATGAATATTCGAGAGCAAGTTTTTGTGTAAAAATGTTTTCAGTTCCCTTGGGTATATAACTAGGAGTGAAATTGCCCAACTGTTTTCCAAAATAGTTGCACATTTTACACTCCCACCAGCAATGTATGAGGATACTAATTTCTCCACTTTCTCACCAAGACTTCATATTGTGATACTGATTTTCTGATTATAGTCATCCCAGTGGGTGTGAGTGGTATCTCAGGTGGTTTTGATTTGCATTTATCTAAGGATTAAGGATATTGAGTAGCTTTTTACTTGTGTATTAGCCATGCATATCTTCTTTGAAGAAATGTGTATTCAAATTCTTTGGCCATTTTGTAATTCGGTTATTTGTCTTTTTATTCAGCTGAAAGAGTTCTCTCATTAAGATGTGACAGGTTAATACACCACCAGTGCAATGATAAATGCAAAAAACAGGGGCTCTGAAATTGCATGGTTGTACTCAGTTATAAGGTGGTCATCCATGAGATCCAGAATCAAATTTGGTGAAATGTTTAAGATTATAATGTTTTATAATTTGTTTTTTGAAAATAGACATTTTAAATATTTGCTAGAGAGCTCTAATATCCTCAAGAATACCTACAATGTAAACACTGTTCTATGCATAGACGAAATCCTTAGCAACAGACAGAAGGAGCTGAGTGCTCTTTGAGTGAGGGAATGGGCTTGACCAGTGTTTGAAGATTTAAAAATCAATACGAAGACATGTTTTGACACTAGGACATGATTATATGTTTATATTTAAGGAGAGTCTGATTATCATTAGAAAAACTCTATAATTTTAAAATCTATCGCTGGCAATATCCATGAATTCAGCCCAGGTCATCAAATGCTGGAAGCACATGGGTCAGATTGACTGTCTCCATTTTTTCTTGCTAACTTCAAAGCTATGAAGAAATCCAAAGCCCTGCTGATAGTCTGCCATGATATATTCTTTTAAATGCCTGAAAAGTTTTCCCTTCCTACAGGGATCCCCCAAACACAGCTATCCTTACACCGAGCTCCTATTCAAATTTTGGTTCCTCTTTCTAACACTGGTTGTCAGTCAACTTTGCAGGTCTATACCAACTGCAGATCTAGAGCCAATGCTTATAGCTGAAATTTTCTGAAAATTCCTTTAACTTTAGATAAATTTTTTAAATTACCACAAAATTAGTTTAGAAGAATTCGCAGAGAGGTACGTTGGGAGGGAAATAGCTTTGATGCCCTTTATGGATTTATGACCGAAGCTATCCAGTCAGGTATTTTTGCTATTTCCTAGGGATATATTGAAATTATACACATTTTGAAGCTTCCTTAATCAACTTAAACAAATACAAATCATAAAATTCAGTGTCAATGAGATACTGAATGTAAAAGATAAAAGTACATCCATATTTTTATAATGATTTTTCAATTGTTATGGAAAGAAATATGAGACTATGTAAACAGAAAAATAAAATTTCTTTTAATTAAAGAAACCCACATTTAAAAATATATCCCAAGAAAATATTCCCATCACTTATTACCCCAAAGAGTAATTTGTTCAAGGAGGTTAAAGTGGTGTTACTTATAATAGTTAAAGAATCAGAAAATGTACTTTCCTAAAATTTAGGATTCAGAAAACTAATCTAGGTCAAACACAGTGGCTCACACATGTAATCCCAGCACTTTGTGAGGGGGATGGGTGATGTAGGAAGATCACTTGAGCCTAGGAGTTTAAGATCAGCCTGGGCAACGTAGGGAGATCCCCTCTCTACAAGTAATAAATAATTAGCCAGGTATGGTGGCGTGTGCCCGTAGTCCAGCTTCTGGAAGGCTGAGGCAGGAGAACCACTTGAGCTCAAGAGGTTGAGGCTGCAGTGAGCCTTGATCATGCCACTGCACTCTAGCTTAGATTACAGATTCAGACCCTGTCTCAAAAAAAAAAAAAAAAAAAAAAAAAAAAAAAAAAAAAAAAAAAAAAAAAAAAGAAAGAAAAAAAGAAAGAAAAGAAAAGAAAAAGAAAACTAGTCTATACCAATATATAAATTATATAGCCATTAAGAATTATAAGACTTTAGACCAGGTTGATCTCTGGAAATATGTTCATGAAATAATGTTAATTATAAATATGTGTTTTGTACAGATGTACATTCTGGCATTTTAATAGATTTATAAATCCTTCTGTATCATTTTGTGTTCAAAGACAGTGTATTTCTTTTTTTTGTCATACTTAAACAATTCATTTTTTATTTTAATAGTTTCTGGGGAACACGTGGTTTTTTGTTACATGGACAAATTCTTTTCTAGTAATTTCTGATATTTTGGTGTACCCATCACCAGAGTAGTGTACACTGTACTCAATATGTAGTATTTTACCCCTCACCCCACTTCCCCCTGAGTCTCCAAACTCCATTATACCATTCTGACGCCTTTGCATCCTCATAGCTTAGCTCCAGCTTATGAATGAGAACATATGATGTTTGGTTTTCCACTCTGAGTTACTTCACTTAGAATAATCTTCTCCAATTCCATCCAGGTTGCTGAGAATGCCATTATTTCATTCCTTTTTATGGCTGAGTAGTATTCTGTGGTGTATATATATTACATTGTCTTTATCCACTCGGTTGATGGGCATTTAGGCTGGTTCCATATTTTTTGCAATTGTGAATTGTGCTGCTATAAACATGCAAACACAGTCTATTTCAAACAGATTGTATTTATATGTATAAATCTATTGAAGTATATGAATGTACATTGACAAATAAATGTAAGGGGATGTTAACAGAATTTTATGTTTATTAAATTCTTTGGTTTCAAAACAAAGCAACATTTCACAAAAATTATTCTATTTTATTATAAGCGCTGCTTACAAACAAATTTGTTCAAAACAAATTTGGGGTTTTGGGGAATAGGTTAAGTTAAATGTTTTTACTATAGGAATTTTCAGAGCCTTTATTAACATACATTGTAGATCTCTAAAATGAGATTCCTCTTATTGTTTATCTCAAAATCTATTGACATCACGACTTACATTTATTTTGTGTAAATAAATCTGTATAAATCTTTTTGCACTTGTTACTAATTTATCGTCTTCACCAAACTGTAACTTCTATCAGGACAGGTAAATATATCTGTTTTCTTCACCACTGTTCCTAGAGTGCCAGCCAGGGCATATAGAAGTGGCTCAAAAAATATTTTTATAGTGAATGAGTTCCTAGAGCAGCATTTAGGCAAACTAGTGCCTAAAGTCACACATTTGGAGAACTACCACTCTAAAGTCATTCAGTTGCATAATAACTTCAAAGGAAAAAAAAATGTGTTAATGCCTCTAGGCCACTAGAGACCCATTTAATAATTATTGCTTCGCTTCAGTTGAGTTACTTACTACTTTAGGGAACAGAAGAGATTTCTCAGAGAGCACCTCATGACCTGGAAAAGTCTTGCAAAATTATTTTCATACTCTGCATCTCCAACTGAAAAACAATGACAAAATTAGTTACCATGGAAGTTAAAGGAATCGTGCTTTGCATTAACACCAACAGTCTTCTGGAACACATTTGGTAACGTTAGACTTTCCATCAAAGATATTTGCTTATTTTAGTAGTTCAAGCATGAAAAAGAGATATCCCTTCTGGAAACTGCAAATTGTTGACTCACTGATTCTCATTTGGGAAAAGGGATTTCACATTACTTTATTTTCTCAATAGTCAAAGCCCATGATAAGACAGCTTTTAAAAATATTTAAAATATATGGCTTACCTACATGTTTTACACTATAATTTATGGTTGTAGAAGTTAGAAAGTGCAATTTGTTTTAATAACCCCGTGGGGAAGTTATATAATTCTATGGCTTTTTACAATATATGGAAAAGCTATATACTTTTCGTTAACTGCTAAGATTCATGAATTTTCTCCACAAGTTCTCCAGAAGAACTACTAGAAAAAACTCCATGAATCTCATTATTTGACAGTTTTGTTGAAGCGAAATTATTAAAATTGATATTAGATTTAATGACTTGTTTCCAGTAACCAAAATGGAAAGTATTCTACCAGCTGTCGATGGTTCCACACTCTGACACATCGTTAAAACCTTAGCTTCTGCCTAAACTTTAAACCTTAATAATATTTGGCGGTAGGGAAGGGGTTACATTTCAAGTCAAACAAAGGAAGGTTAATCTGTGTATGGACTACAAAGGGGAAAGTGCAGTGCCCCAGTGATCGATCTAAGACCCCTTCTCATTGTTGTTGTTGTTATTGTTTGTCTGGTTAATAAGCCACCTAGAGGGATAATTTTTAAACTTAATTTGTTGAAATGGTACTTTACTAATGTAAGAAAAAAAATTTCCCCAAATTGCAGAATTTTTGGTAAATTGACTTTACATTTGGGAATAAAGATTTCTTGCTTCTTCTACTGACAACTTCTACACAAAAGATAAAAGGTACTTTTACTTGGTAATCTGCAGGGAGAAAATGTACAGAAACCCAGGGCCAAAGGTACTTTCAGGGGATTCTCTGAAACATTCAAAGCCATAGCTGCCCCAGAAGGTAAATGGCTTTCGCAGGAACACAGCCTCCTGACTCAAGGCCTAACCTTCCTTTCCCCCACACCAAAGCTCACGGGGCACCAGCTAGAGTGAAGGTCAAAGTCAACAGAATAATCTCTGCAGTTCATGGTCTGTGAGGGTCCTCCTATCCGAGGGAGTTTTCATGAAAGGGTATTTCGGAACATTTTATTCCAAGGACACAGTCTAGTCAAAAGACGTTTGGGGTGGGGCAAACATAGGGCAAAAGAACACTTACAAAAGAAAAAAAGCGCAGTTTCTTGGAGGCTTGTCAGAAGCTAAGACTGGGGAGGTGGGAATCAGGGCCCTTTGGCGAGAGTTGGGGTAGGAACCGCGTCAGAAAAGCAATTTCTAGAGCGGAAAGGTGACCCCACAGTACAAAAAGAAACGGAGTAGAAAAATGGGCTTCACTCTTCTAGAGCTGCTTCAGAATCTCCGGAAGACCAGGGAGGAACCCTGCAGACGAGCCAGGCGGATACTCAGCCGCTCCCGATAGAGGGGTGCGCAAAGCTGCGGAGCCGGTGTGTGTGTGTGTGTGCGGCTCCCTAGTGCACTCACTGCTGGCTCCCCCTCGGTGCTCTGGGCCCTCCCCAGCTCCCCCACCCCCTCCGAGCTCCCCGACTCCTCCCCAGCTCTCCACTGCTCTTCCCGAATCCAGTCGGCGTTCCTCGGGCCCTGGGTGCCACGAGCTGTCCAGAAGCGCAGCCCCTAGCGGCGCGTCACTGCCAAGCCGGCCTCCGCGCGCCTCCCTCCTTCCTCGTCCCTGACTGTATGCGATCCAGCTTGGGTAGGCGGGGAAGCAGCTGGAGCGGGACCGCCGCCGCAGCCACCCTGCAGCCGCCAGTCGGAGGTGCAGTCCGTAGGCCCTGGCCCCCGGGTGGGCCCTGGGGAATCGGCGCCGCTCCCGGGGAGCTGCGAGGCTCGCCCCTGCCCGGCGTGGAGGGCACGGGGGGCGCGGAGGTGAGCGGGTCGGGGAGGAGCGTGAAAGGAGGTGGCGGCGGCGGAGTTGAGGGTCAAGATGCAGTCGGCGCCACGAGCTGCATCCATCCTCCCCGATTCCGCACCCTCTGCGGGCGTCCGCCCTGAACTGCGGGGTCCCTGATCTCCTGGCACCTTGAGGTGGAAAGTGAGAAGAGTGTCTGTTCCACTGATTCCCCCTCCTCCTCCTCTTGGTCTCCTAGAGCTAAGGGCAAGTGCTAGAGGTTGGGCCCAAGAGAAAGAAGGCCAGGAGACATTGTCCCAGGTAGGATGGGTCCCAGCAGGAAAGGACAGGCAGGTTACTTTCGCCCCCTTGGTAGTCTCCCTGCTACTTTGGGTTGATGCAGGGCATTTCATGGAAGATCGTGCATGCTGCTTGCGAACAGGTATTTCTAGCAGTCATTTTGTTTATTTCCGAGTAATGTAATCGTGGTGTGTTTAGGCCATTTCTGTTAGAAAGTAATTGGCCTCTTCTTTGACTGTCCTAAATTATCTTTGAGCCCTGTGTTCAGCCTCAGCCAAAACTTGTTGAAAATTATGCCCTAAAAATCTTGCTCTTAAAATAGAGCAGAGAGATAAAGAGCATTTTTGTTGGGAGATTTCCATTTATTATCTCTCCCACCCCGTGGAGAAGGATTGGTGTCAGTTTTTACTCCTCGGGCAGTTAGTTTTTTAGATGGAAAGACAGTCCAGGCCATAGTTAATTGTCGCTCATCACTACAGGAGAAACAGAATTCAGACTCCTGCCCCACCCCAACCCCCAACCTCCTGACTTAGATTCTAGTCCTTTTAACAGCCCCGCTGTTTGGAACCCTTTTTGTTTTCTAAAGCACCTCCCCATCCTTCCTTTTCTCCACTTGATTATTTCTTCATTTTATTGATCTCTGTTTATTTTTTCTTTTTTAACCCTATAATTTTTTCTACTCCGATTCTCTCTCGGTTGCTTCAAAGCTTGAGGCTATTTAATGGAAAAACAAAACAAAACAAAACACCCGTCCTAAATAATTTGCAGGATGTTTAGAAACATAAGAGTAACTGTATATGCTGCCATTGGGATGGCTGCACTTTCTGCCTCTTAGCTAGTCACTCTGTCAGGGTATGGGGAAATGAGACAATGTTGAGAATGATAACTTGAGCAAATTTGCAGTAAGGAAATGAAAAGCTTTATCCAAGTCACTTTTTATTGTACTGGTGCTATGGAAAATGTGGTGAATGAGCATAGTTGTATTTTAATACTGAAAAAAAAAACAGGACAGATGAAGACAAATTTTTAAAGAAAGGATTGTAAATGAGTTAGAAAAGTGAGAAAGAGGATACACCAAAAATGCGAAAGAGTAAGACTGCAGGTGTGATAGAGGACGTAGGACATCAGGAGATGTATTTATTCCTGCTGGGCCAGAAACCAGGACATTAAGGTAACTGAGACTTTAACATAACAATAACATTGATAAATCACCTACCCCTTCAGGGCCCACATGTCTTTTCAACAAAAAGAGAAGTCTGATCTAGAGAATTAATTCACTTTTTGTCCTGAATTTTTTTGATGCATTACATAACGAAGAATTTTTATGGCATCCTAAGTTACACTGCCAGACAATGTGGAGGCAGTGATCAAGGACAAGACAAACATGGTTCTTCCCTCATGCAGCTTATTGTTCAATGAGAGAAATAGTAAACAGAAAAGAAACAATGATATAAAATATTACAAAATAAATTTAACAAGGACTGAGTCAATTATTCTGCTATAGAGATGGAACAGTATATGAAAAGTTCCCAAGGTACATAAAGTGGTTGTTCTTTTCTCCTTCTAGAAGAGGATGCTGTGGGTGAACAATACAGATAGGGTTAGAGAGGGGAAGCGGGGGCAAACTCATTCAGGACCTTTTATGTGATAGGAAGGTGGCTGTAGTCCTAAGTACAAGGAGCACTGATTTTAAGGAGAGACTTTTTATGACGATTTACATTTTAAGATGATCTTAGCTGCTGTGGAGATGGTTTGGAAAGGGTCCAAAGAGAAAGTAGGCTGACCCATTAGGAAATGTTTGCAGAGTTCAGGTGAGATGATAGAAACCTGAACTAGCCTGGTATTGGTGGAGGGGGATTTATGAAATATGTTGGAGAACAAGAGTTGGTGCAGGATTTTATGTCAAAACTGAGAGACAGCAAGGACTCAAGAATGACTCACAATTTTCTAATTGGAGCAACTGGTGGGTAATGGTGGCATTTACACATTTCCAGGCAAATGGGACCAGGTCTGAGTGGAAAAAGTTCAGGTTTGAACCTGTGAAGTTTGAGATGTCACAGAAAGACGTCATAACCATATCCCCTGGGGAGGCAAAAAAGGGAGGCTCTCCAGGACGCAAGTGGATAGACTGGTCTTTGATAGGTAAAGTTGGTGATTGTTAATTTAAGGTGAAACTAATGAGCTCAGTTTTCTGGTTTTTCCCCAACAACCTTCACCAACGTGGATACAGATACAGAGAAAATGGATAGCTGGATTCTTCCAGGACTAGAGTTTTGCCAAGCAGAGATGATGGAGAGTAAGAGAGTTGAGGATCTTTTCAAGGGAGTGACTATAAATCTAGTCTCGGTTTAAAGAGAAACCAGAGCAGGCTGACGGAGAGTGCAGGATATTAAGCAATTAGAGAGGTCGAGGTCAAGAGATCAGATTTCTTTTGCTGTCTAGAATTATCAGTGTGGATATTTAAACTAAGATTATTGGAAGTCCTGGAGATAGTGCTTGGAGATTTTAGGAAGTGAATGACTGAGGTGGGGTAGAGGCAAAAATTCATTACCTCCAATGAATAAGTCAAGGAAATAAGAGCCCCTGAAGTTGAATGGTTCATCCACTTGAATGATAAAGTCCAGGAAAAACATGATAGTTATTGGGGTAGAGAGGATGACCATGTGTATACTTGGAGCCAGAGTCTGCAGTCATAAGGAATAAACTAGAAATCAGTAGAGGACAGCAGTGAGGACAGCATTAAGGACAGGGAGAGGGTATGATGAAGTACCATGAGCTTCAAAGGAGCTGGGTGTTTGCAGGAGAGACGATGAAGAAGAGATGTTCAGATGTGGGCTCACAAAGTGAAGGTTACACCACCCCACCTCATGACCCTGGAGAGTTATGTTTTCTTGATAGCCTCTCCAAATCAGCACGTTGTGAAATATCATCAAAACCTCTGCGGACAGCCCTTTCAGAGTTGCTGTCATCCAATAATAAATGCCCTATTTATGTGTGAAACAAATTAGGTTCTATTTTTCAAAATTAACATAGCACAACAGCTGCCATTCAGCTTCAGGAATGTTCAGGAAATCCTTCTAAACTGAAAATCTTAAGAGGCTGTCTAGCTGAGTGTAACTGAATTCCCTATCATAATAATACATTCTCAAGTATTAAATGTGTACAGCAAGTCAAATGCCCATTCAAGAAAACTAGGTCCTTGACACACACTTTTAGATTGAGCTCCCGAAGTTGAAGTGTTAAATTTAGGGTGGTGATATTACCATTATCACACAGCTTCAAGACTTATTTAGTGTTGGAAACTACCACCAGAGTCAAGTATAACCTATTTGCCGTTTAACGAAGGAAATCGAGACTCAGAGGATCAAAGTGATCGCAGAAGCTTAGGCCTGCTCTTTCACCCCTACACCATGAAAACACAACTTTCTATAAATGACATAGTTGTTTTTTGTTTTTGTTTTTGTTTTGAGGCTGAGTCACTCTGTTGCCCGGGCTGGAGTCCAGTGGTGTGATCTCAGCTCACTGCAACCTCTGCTTCCCTGGTTCAAGCGATTCTCCTTCCTCACCCTCCCAAGTAGCTGGGATTACAGGCACCTGCCACCACCGCTGGCTAATTTTTGTGCATTTTTAGTAAAGACGGGGTTTCATCATGTTGGCCAGTCTGATCTCGAACTCCTGACCTCAAGTGATCCACCTGCCTTGGCCTCCCAAACTGCTGGGAGTACAGATGTGAGCCACCATACCAAGCCTATAAATGACATAGTTTTATCAGTTATTTAATTTGGATTCCTTATGAATAGCATCAAAAGAAAAGGTAGAGACACTATGGGCATCACCTGAGAGCTTGTGAGAAATGCAGAATGTCTAACTTCCCTCTAGACCTAGAGAATCTGAATGTGCATTTTAAAAAGATCCCCAGGTGATAATATTTGCATTAAAGTTTGACAAGTGCCTTTCTAGTGAGTCGTTCCCTTGGAAACACTGGTCTGCTCAGGTCAGCAGGATCGTGATGTCTGGAGAACCGGGAAGGGGATCCCCTTATAGAACAGAAAGAAGAGATATAGTCATAGAAACATTCTGAATTTTGAATATTATGAAACAACAGGAACAAAGTGTGCTGTGCTAGATGTGATGCATTTTAAGGAATGGCATTGCGCTTCCCAGAAAGTGAAGAGAGGAAATTGCAAAATAGTGAGTGGACCTTCTGATACTGCTCCTCCTTGAGTGGAAAAGGGGAAAGAACTGCATGTGTGTTATTCAGCGTCCTGTATTCAAAGGTAACTGCTTGCTACTCTTTCGCAAGTGTAATTTTTCATTACTACAAACATAAAAATTGACATAAGTGAAGGTCAAAAAGCCACATCTACTATCGCCAAATGATGAAAGTATTACATTGAATTCTGAATCTTTTAGTAGAGTGATTTTCAATCTTGATTGCGTAATAAAGCATCTGCTAATCTTTTTTAAAAAATGCTGTGGCTCAGGATGAACCCCAGACCAATTAAATGAAAACTGGGTGGTGGGGGTGACCTGTGATCACTGTGTTTTAAAACTCCCCGGATCATTAGAGCATGCACTTAGAGTTGAGAAACACTGCTTCAGTAGCTACATTCAGAAGCAACTCTGAGATTGCAGTTCTGCTTCTCCATGTGCCAAAACAGTGTGACTCTGCCTCACTGCCATAAGCATGGTGCCAAGCCAGGTCAGCAATATTCAGGTCACACTCACTGGCCAGTAGGGTTTTCAGAACATTGAGGGAAGTAGGATTTATTTCTTGAAGAAGCCTGCTTACACTAACTTTTAAAACAAATTGATACATGTTACATATTTATGGGGTACACATGAGTATTTGTTATATCCGTACAATGTGTAATGATCTGGTTGGGGTTTGGGGGAATTCATCACCTTGAGTACTTACCATATTTATGTGTTAAGAACATTTCAAGTCATCTCTTCTGGCCACTTTGAAATACACAGTACATTGTTACTAACTATAGGCAACCTACTTTGCTATTGAACATTAGAACTTATTTCTTCTAACTGTACATTTGTATCCATGAACCAACATCTCTTCATCCCCTCCTCCCATCAACACATCCTTCCAGCATCTGATATCTCTTATGCTAATCTTTACCTCCATGGGATCCACTTTTTTAGCTCCCACACATGAGTGAAAACATGCGATATTTGCCTTTCTGTGCCTGGGTTATTTCACTTAACATAATGGCCTCCACTCCTATCCATGTTGCTGCAAATGACATGATTTCATTTTTTTAAGGCTGAATAATATTTCACTGTGTATACATACCACATTTTCTTTATCCTTTTGTTGATGGACATGTAGATTGATTCCATATCTTTGCTAGTGTGAATAGTGAGCAAAAAAAAAAAAACCACACACACACACATGAGGACGGGTATCTCTTTGATATACTAATTTCTTTTCCTGTGGATAATACCCAGTAGTGAGATTACTGGATTGTATGGTAGTTCTATTTTTAGTCTTTTGAGAAACAACCGCCATACTGTTGTCCATAGTGGCTGTACTAATTTACATTTCCACCAACAGCGTATAAGGGTTCCCTTTTCTCTGAATCCTTGTCAGCATCTGTTGTTTTTGTCTTTCAATAATAGCAGTTCTAATTGGGATAAATTGAAATCTCATTGTGGTTTTGATATGCATTTCCCTGGTGATTAATGATGCTGAGTATTTTTTCATATACCTATTGACCATTTGTTTGTCTTCTTCAGAAAAATGTCTATTCATGACCTTTACCCATGTTTATGGGATTATTTGTTTTTTATTGTTGAGTTTTTTTAGTTCATTGTATATTCTGGGTATTAGTCCCTTGTCAGATTAATAGTTTGAAAATATTTTCTCCTATTCAGTAGGTTGTCTCTTCACTCTGTTGATTGATTCCTTTGCTGCACAGAAGTCTTTTAGTTTAATATAGTCCCATTTGTCTATTTTGTTGTTGTTGTTGTTGCTGTGCTTTTGAGGTCCTAGCCATAAAATCTTTGCCTAGACCAGTGTCTTCAAATATTTCTCCAGTGTTTTCTTCTTGAAATTATATAGTTTTGGGTCCTATGTTTAAGTCTTTAGTTGACCTTGAGTTGATTTTTGTATATGGTGAGGGACAGGAGTCCAGTTTTATTCTTCTGCATACAGATATGCAGTTCTCCAAGTACCATGTATTTGAAGAGGATATCCTTTCCCCAGTATATATTCCCGGTGCCTTTGTTGACAATCAGTTGGCTGTAAATGTGTGGATTTTTTTTGTGTGGATTCTCTTAATCTGTTGCATTCATTGGTCTGTGTGTCTGTTTTTATACCGGAACCATGTTTTTTCGGTTACTATTTCCTTGTAATACATTTTGAAGTCAGGTAGTATGATGCCTTCAGCTTTGTTCTTTTTGCTTGGGATTGCTGTAGCTATTCAGGATATTTTTTAGTTCATATGAATTTTAGGATTGCTTTTTCTAATTCTATGAAAAATGACATTGGTATTTTGATAGGGATTGCATTGAATCTGTATATTGCTTTTGGCAGTATGGCCATTTTAATGATATTAATTCTTCCAATCCATAAGCATGGAATGTTTTTCCATTTGTTTATATCATCTTTAATTTCTTTCTACAGTGCTTTGTAGTTTTCCTTGTAGCAAACTTTCACCTCCTTGGTTAAATATATGCCTAGTTTTTTTTGTTTGTTTGTTTTTTGTTTTTAATAGCTATCGTAAATGGGATTGCCTTCTTGGTGTCCTTTTCAGCAAGTTCCTTGTTGGTGTATAGAAATGGTACCGATTTTTGTACGTCGATTTTGTATCCTGCAACTTTATTGAATTTATTTATCAGATCTAAGAGTTTTTTTGTGTGAAATCTTTAGGTGTATCTAGATCTAAGATCATATCATCAGCAAAGAGGGACAATTTGACCTTCCTGTTTTCCAATTTGGGTACCTTGTATTCTTTCTCTTTCCTGGTTGCTCTGGCTAAGACTTCCAATACAATGTTGATTAGAAGTGGTGAAAGTGGCATCCTTGTCTTATTTCTGTTCATAGGGTAAAGGCTTTGAGCTTTTCCCTATTTCAAAATAATGATAGCTATTATTATTATTATGTAGATCATATAAGCCCTTATTATGTTGAAGCATATTTTTTCTATGCCTAGTTTGTTGAAAGTTTTATCATGAGGGGATGCTAAATTTTCTCAAATGTTTTTTCTGCATCTATTGAGATGATCATATAGTTATTGTCCTTCATTCTCTTTAGGTGATGTATCACAGTTATTGATTTGCATATGTTGAACCATCCTTATATCCCTAGGATGTGTCCCTGGAATAAATCCCCTTTGATCATGATGTGGTTTTTTTATGAGTTGTTAGATTTGGTTTGCTTCTACAGACACACACACACACACACTTTTTAGGAGACAGGGTCTTGCTCTGTTGCCCAGGAGGGAGAGTGGTTATGTAATCATAAATCACTGCAGCCTTCAACTTCTGGGCTCAAGTGATTCTCCTGCCTCAGCTCCCGAGTAGCTAGGACTTCAGGTGTGTGCCACCACGCCTAGCTAATTTTTTAAATTTTTTGTAGAGATGAGAGTCTCATTATGTTGCCCAGGCTGGGCTTAAATTCCTAGCTTCAATCGATCCTCCTGCATTGGCTTCCCGAAGTGCTGGGATTACAGGCATGAGCCATCATGTCTGGCCCTTGGTTTGCTAGTATTTTATTGAGAATTTTTGTATTTGTGCTCATCAGGAATATTAGTATGTAGTTTTCTTTTTGGTTGAGGCTTGTTTGCATTTGGTATGAAGCTAATGCTGATCTCATAGAATGAGTTAGGTAGAATTCCCTCCTGTTCAATGTTTCGGAATAGTTTGAAGAGAATTGGTGTTAGGTCTGTTTTGAAAGTTTGGTAGAATTCGACAGTGAAGCCATGTGGCCCTGGACTTTTCTTTATTGGTAGTTTTTAAATTACTGCCTCAACTTTTTTGTTATTGGTCTGTCCAAGTTTTCCGTTTCTACCCATTTCAATCTTGGTAGGTTGTATGTGTGTAGCAATTTATCCATTTCCTCTAGGTTTTCCAGTTTGTTGGTGTGTAGTTGTTCATAATAACTTCTCAAGATCTTATGTATTTCTGTGGTATCAGTTGTAATGTTTCCTTTTCCATTTCTGATTTTTTATTGGAGTATTTCCTCTTTTTTTCTTGGTTAGTCTAGCAAGGGCTTTATCAATTTTATCTATTCAAAAAACAAAACTTTTTGTTTCATCCATCCTTTGTGTCGTTTTTTAAGTCACAATTTGTCTAGTTCTGCTCAGATCTTTATTATTACTTTCCTTTTACCAATATGGGGTTTGGCTTGTTTTTGCTTTTCTAGTTCCTTGAGGTATATCATTACGTTGTTTATTTGAAATTGTTATGATTTTTGGTGTAGGTGCTTATTGCTATAAACTTCCATCTTAGCACTGCTTTTGCTGTATCTCATAGGTTTTGGTGTGTTGCATTTTTATTTGTATTTGTTGAGGGAAATTTTGTGATTTCTTCCTTAATTTATTCTTTGCCACCGTAGTCATTTAGAAGCATGTTGTTTAATCATTTATTTTTACAGTTTCAAAAGGTCCTCATGTTATTGACTTCTAGTTTTATTCCATTGTGGTCTGAGGAAATACTTGATATGAATTTGATTTTTTAAAAATTTGTCAAGTCTTATTTTGTGTTCTAACATGGTCATTCTTAGAGAATGTCCATGTGCTGATGAGAATTTGTATTCTGTAACCGTTGTATAAAATGTTCTGTGAACGTTTGTTAGGTCCATTTGGTCTAACGTATAGTTTAAATCCAATGTTTCTTTGTTAATTTTCTGTCTAGATTATCTGTCAGATGCTGGCAGGGGGTGTTGAAGTCCCCAACCGTTGTTGTATTGGAGTCTGTCTCTCCTTTTAGATCTGATAACATTTTATTTATATTAATATATCTGAGTGGTCTGTTGTTGGGTGTATATATGTTTAGAATTGTTATATCCTCTTGCTAGAATTGATCCATTATCATTATTTAATGACCTTCATTGTCTCTTTATACTGTTTTTGACTCAAACTCTGTTTTATTTGATATAAGTATAGTGACTTTTGGTTTCCATTTGCATGGAATATCTTTCTCCATCCTTTGCTTTCAGTCTTATATGTGTTTTTATAGGTTAGATGGGTTTCTTGTACCCAGCATACAGTTGGGTCATGATTTTTTATCTATTGCTAGTCTATATCTTTTAAGTGGAAATTTTAATCCATTTGCATTTGAAGTTATTCAACAATGAAAACTTCCCAAGTCTAGTGAGAGATGTAGACACCCAGATACCAGTAACTTGAGATCTCCAAAAATATACAATACAAAAAGGTCTTCCCCACAGCACATTATAGCCATATTGTCAAAAGTAAAAGACAAAGAGTGAATTCTAAAAAGAGCAAGAGAAGAATGACTACTCACCTATAAAGGAACCCCCAGCAAACTAAAATTTTTACCTGTTCACATTCTGATTTACAGAAGGGGTTTGAACTTGCTTTGTAAAATAAGCAGATAATTAATGTTGTTTTGTTTTTGTTTCTGTTTGAAAAAGTCTTGATCATCATGATTGTTAGATTTAAAGATTTTGCAATTCTTATATTTTGGGAGATGCTACAGTATATACTCAGAAGAACTCCGGGCTGGGATATAGGAAACTTGGATTCCCTTGTGTGAATCTAGCAACCTTTTTCACCCTTAGATAATGCACATGATTACCATTAACTTTTGAATGAAATGAGCATGGTTTTCATTACGTCTGGTTCCTTTAACCACTCTTGATTCCCAACATTGCCAGTGACATCTCCAAATGGATATTTACAGTTTTTTTCCTACTCTGGTACCTCTGACTCCTCCCTGCCCTTCTGGGTGCATGGACCATACCAAGGGAGTGGCCTGTCTTGAAAGGTGTGAAATGAAACATGTAATTGATTTAAAAATAGTAAAAGTTCTTCTTTC
Organism: Piliocolobus tephrosceles; assembly: GCF_002776525.5. NCBI lineage: Eukaryota > Metazoa > Chordata > Mammalia > Primates > Cercopithecidae > Piliocolobus > Piliocolobus tephrosceles. Next base: position 81,961,103 of record NC_045441.1, on the reverse strand, counting down.
CCAGGATTGGTTACTGCTAGGTAATGCTGAGAAGAAATGAAATGACCAAAGAAAAATTGGATTTAAACTATACGTTAGACCAAATGGACCTAACAAACATCCACAGAACATTTTATACAACAGTTACAGAATACAAATTCTCATCAGCACATGGACATTCTGTAAGAATGACCACATTAGAACACAAAATAAGACTTGACAAATTTTTGTACTCAAATAACATACTAATTTGAGTACAACCATAATTGTTACACCTTGATACTTATAACCCCAAGAAAACACCCTTTCCTAAATTCTGTACATGCACCTGAATAACACATGTCTTAGCTGGACTGACTACCTGGGTTCAAATCCTGGCTCCCCTGTTTTCTGTCTTTATGTCCTTGGATAAATTAATTATCTTCTGCAGGTCTCAGTTTTCTCATCTACAAAATGGGTATGACAGTGTTAGTACCTGTCTCTTAGAGTGGTTGTGGGGATTCAATCAGTTAATACATAAAAACCACAAGAGAGCTGAAATACATTATGTCCTATATAAGCATTAAGTGATATTACTATAATTATTGTCTTTCTAAAGTTTAACATACTGATGTATTTGGAGTTACTGGATGTGACTCATTTCTAGGGTAAAAAGTTGAATTTTCCTGGCTCTAGTCATTTCAAATTTCATTTAGTAAACCAACATATTTTTGAAACATTCCACCTGTGCCTGTAAAGTCCATTAAATCCTCTGAAGTGGTCCACATCTGCTATGAGCATAAAAGAAATTATGCAATGAGGGTAGAATGGAAGAGTATTTTTCTTTCAGACCCAATTTTGACACTAATTCATGGCAACCTGATTTGTATTCTTGAGCAAATTATTCCAAATATGAACATTTCAGATGTTAGTCTCTCAACTAAAAAATAATTTGAGAGATTTTTCCAGGAAGAATAACTGCATCATAGTTTATGCAGCCAACAAATAAAACGGCGTCATGTTGAGGTCCAAAGGGCGTGGGTGGATGAGCAGAAAGAATACTCAAACAGCTGTAGGCAGGTGAAAGATGATTTTATTCAACAGCAACTCTCATCAACAACTTTCTCACACCGTCCATCCTGTCTCAGCTGCTTAGTCTGGTGGCTCCCACACACAGCTGTGGGGCCTGCTTTCCCTTGCCTTAGGAGTCAGCACCTAAACTATTTCTATTTCTCTCTCTGGGCATGGGCAAGCCAAGCTGTATCCTGGCTCCCCCTGTCCGTCTACAAAGACAGACAGCTCTGACTCTCTCTTTCTCTGGGCATGAGAGTGCCTGTACAGTGTCAGCAGGGCAATTATACCTTTTACCGATAATAGTGGCTTAGAGCCAAGTGATGAGTTTTCCCTATGTTATAGCGATGGTGGTGAGCTTCTCTGTTATGTCTACATGGCTATGATAACAAGTGAAGTTATATGCCTGTGCTGTAAACTCACTCTGGATGCTTACCTCTGCCTGTCCTTGACCAAAGCACCGCCATGTTTCTTACAAAGGGAAAGAAAAAAATTTCATAAATATTATATAATTTAAGACTATAAGCATATTACTAATCCCTTTTTCCATAGGTAAGCTATCTTTCTCAATGATACATTGTAAGATCTAGAGTGAATGATAGAAGTCCATGGTATTTACTCTTTTGTTATATTTTGATGCCTATTTTTCTTAAGATATTATTTAAGTGCCAGGGTTCATTGTTAGCTGATTTATCTAGCTCTCATTTAATGATAAAGTCACTAGCTACTGAAGTATATAGGGAACTTTATAACCTCCACCTCAAATGACTCTAGATAGTTTTGGTTTAAATGGCTTTTTAAAAAATGGTTTTTCTTTCTTCTCTTGTCTTGTGATCCGTCACTTAGTATCACAGTCCTCTCTGCCTCTGGCAGCATTTGTGATTTGCTGCCTCCGATCTGCTCAGAATCTGGGTAATCATGCTTGTTACAAGTGTGTTTTTGAAAAAAGTTCTGAGTGAAAACCTCAGTCCCTTTTCTTATGTGCTCTAGTGAGGTAGGAGGCAGATCTTGACTCAGACATTCAGGCAAGGTTCAGACACTGGACCAAACTGAGGTCAGGGCAGAAGCACCTTCCCATAAGACATGCCCACCAGTGTGCCATGTCAGTTTACTATTGCCATGGCAATGCCCAGAAGTTACCACCCCTTTCCATGGCAACAGCCCAACAACACAGAAGTTACAACCCTCATCCTAGAAATTTCTGCATAAATCACCCCATAATTTGCATATAAATAAACTAGGTTTAAATATGAGTGCAGAGCTGCTGCTGAACTGCTACTCTAGGCACACTGCCTATGGGGTAGGCCTACTCTGTAAGGAGCAGTACCTCTGTTGCTGCTGTAAACTGCTGCTTCAGTAAACGTTGCTGTTTAACACCACCAGCTTGTCCTTTTCCCAGGCAAAGCCAAGTACCCTCCTGAGCTAAACCCCAATTTGGGGACTTTCCTGTCCTGTGTCACTAGTGCCTTGCTGCTCAAAGAGGGGTCCTCAGACCAGCATTGGTATTGCTTTCATTAAAAATGCAGAATATCACGCTTCCCTCCAGACCTACTCAATCAGAATCTATATTTTAATGAGATTCCCAAGTGATCTGTGTGCACATTAAAATTTGAGAAGCTCCACTTTAGCACATCACCTTTGTGACAGTTAATTTTCCTATTGAGATGCTTTTTAAAAAAACGAAAGATTTATATGATATGAAGAGAAACCAGAATAGTGATCCTTTTTTAGCTTACAAATTGTGTCTTACTGTGCTCTATGTGGTGAAATATTTTACCTCTAGAAATACAGAACATTATTACAATGTCTAGAAGTGTTTTAATGTTCAGCAATAGGTAACTGATGAACATTTTATTTTCTCTCCCCTAGGATATTCTTGGTGATCTTGGAAGTGCCTGTATCATGGAATCAATCCCTATGATGGGAAGCCCTAAGAGCCTTAGTGAAACTTTTTTACCTAATGGCATAAATGGTATCAAAGATGCAAGGAAGGTCACTGTAGGTGTGATTGGAAGTGGAGATTTTGCCAAATCCTTGACCATTCGACTTATTAGATGTGGCTATCATGTGGTCATAGGAAGTAGAAATCCTAAGTTTGCTTCTGAATTTTTTCCTCATGTGGTAGATGTCACCCATCATGAAGATGCTCTCACAAAAACAAATATAATATTTGTTGCTATACATAGAGAACATTATACCTCCCTGTGGGACCTAAGACATCTGCTTGTGGGTAAAATCCTGATTGATGTGAGCAACAACATGAGGATAAACCAGTACCCAGAATCCAATGCTGAATATTTGGCTTCATTATTCCCAGATTCTTTGATTGTCAAAGGATTTAATGTTGTCTCAGCTTGGGCACTTCAGTTAGGACCTAAAGATGCCAGCCGGCAGGTATGTATTTTACATTTTTATTCTTATGTATCTGGTATTTTGTAGTTAAACAGCTAAGCAAATATCAAACATTTTAAAACCAAATTCTGACACTTTCCAATGATTATCATTTGAAAATTAATTATGAGCACCTGAAGATTAATGTTCTGACCTTGTAAGGGCACATTCTCATTCCCAAAATGATGTAGAAATCTGGGAAAATAATGTGAACTTCATCCAGTTCAACTTGAGAATAAAGCAGTTGGGGCGCTCGGTCAACACCATTGTGGAATGAGCTTTCATAAATAAACACATAAAATATGTTTAAAAAATGTTTTAATGTGCTTGTGCATTGTAATTAAGCATGATTATAAACACCTTTATTGGTTTTGTCTGTAAAGACAGTTGATTCGATTCCTTAGAAAATAAGTTTAAGTATTATATCATTGTATGCTGTATATCAGAGTTATGATAATCATTTACTTTCCAGTCTTTATTTTAATGACTAGTAAAAGAACATATCCTTTTCTACAGGCTATTTCTGAATCTTTTTTTTCTTTTGCATATCCACCAAAGTTTAGCAGTGGATATAGAATAAGCAAATTACAACCAGGACCTGTGAGACAAACCTGAATTTAATCATATACCCATATTTATACCAAATTTAAATTTTTAACAGAAAAAAATGTAGAACAGTGATGAAATTCAAAATAAGCTACAAAATAATCTAAATTTGTATTTTGTAGTGTTTGTGCCTTTATTTTGAATGTTTGGTTTATTTTTAGACTTATTATATCATATTATAATTTATACAAAATTTTTTCCAAATGAGTTTTTAAAAAAATTTATTCCACCATTGTCACAACTGTAATAAATTAATTTAGAATACTTTTTTCTTACTTCTGTTATAAAAGGACCTCTATTTTAAAAGTTCACAAATGATTATATAATATTCATTCAGATAGGATTTGTCATTCATCTGGCTGTTATCTGAGATTAATAATCCAAAGAGTGTTATATTGTCACCATTACATAAATAGAAACATACAAATATTTCTATGTGGTCTATTTTAGAGTCCTTATACAAACATCTTTAGGGATATATTTAGGAATTTGTTTTCCCCAAACATTACTTGGAGACTTTATAGCAATATTTTTCCAGCCTTGAATGAGGTGGCCTACCCATTAATAATAGCAGCTCACTCCAGTAATGAACTTGGGGCTCAATAAATACTTGTTGAATTTTCAACTATATTATAGTATCTAACAGATTTCGATAGTTTGAAAGCCTACTCTTTCCTCCACCCATCACGTCATTAGAGTTTCTGTAAAAGTAATATCTTTGTCTTAGAAAAGGACAGTTGCTTTTCTATTTAAATTAACTAAGCCTTATAATTTTTTTACTTGCCAGATATATCATCATTATTTAGAGATGAAAGAATTTAATATACTGACCAATGAAATAGTATACCTGAGATTATTATGGTTTTTCTGAGATACTTGGTGTATTGGTTTCTAAGCCTAAATTTTATTTAAAATCTTACTAAATTTTATTTAAAAATACAGCATCATGACATAATTTAAAGGTTTTAATTGCAGATGGCCATCCAAAGTGCATGCCCACTTCCAGTCATGCTAAATATCTGTAAAGGGCAGTGTTTGCACTCATACTACTAGACAGAACTGCTACAGTCCTAAAACTACATATTGTTCATGACAGCAGGGAGTGCCAGCCCCACACTGTCTCCTGTGGGAATTAGAGAGGTGGAGTGGGGCAGGGGCATGACCAGCAGCTCAAAGTCCACCTGAACCCCTGGAGAGGAGGCCTTACCTGGCTGCTGCTGCTGAACCATGTGGCCTAGAAGAGTACACTTGTCTTTCCACCTGCCCCCCTCCTACCTGAGGGATCCCCTCTGACGCTCGAGGTTGCAGCTACAATTTCCTGCATTTTATTGTCCTGTTATCATAAGTGGTAAGGACTTTTTTGTTTTCATGACACTGTTTAAAACCTATTAATAGTAGGTTAATACATTCATAAATGCCTTATCTCCTGAACTTTAACCATTTGTATCACTCAAGGTCATCACAGGTGATGCTCCGTAAGTGGAGCATGCGATTGCTACCATTTTTATAAACAACAGTGGTAATGCTGAGTCTTTTTATTTTTCCCACAGGTTTATATATGCAGCAACAATATTCAAGCCCGGCAACAGGTTATTGAACTTGCCCGCCAGTTGAATTTCATTCCCGTTGACTTGGGATCCTTATCATCAGCCAGAGAGATTGAAAATTTACCCCTACGACTCTTTACTCTCTGGAGAGGGCCAGTGGTGGTAGCTATAAGCTTGGCCACATTTTTTTTCCTTTATTCCTTTGTCAGAGATGTCATTCATCCATATGCTAGAAACCAACAGAGTGACTTTTACAAAATTCCTATTGAGATTGTGAATAAAACCTTACCTATAGTTGCCATTACTTTGCTCTCCCTGGTATACCTAGCAGGTCTCCTGGCAGCTGCTTATCAACTTTATTACGGCACTAAGTATAGGAGATTTCCGCCTTGGTTGGAAACCTGGTTGCAGTGTAGAAAACAGCTCGGATTACTAAGTTTTTTCTTCACTGTGGTCCATGTTGCCTACAGCCTCTGCTTACCAATGAGAAGGTCAGAGAGATATTTGTTTCTCAACATGGCTTATCAGCAGGTACTGAACGTGCTTGTTATTTATCTGATGCTAGTATAGTTTTTTTAGTTTATACTTTTTATTAGTATAAATTATAAAACATAAAATTTTACATGCCTTTTAATGGAAATTTGATTTTCGTATACTATGGGAGGGGAAAGAATTGTTCTTTAAACAATGTTTTCGCATAAGAATTACGTGGCTAATTCAAAATTATTTCCAGTAAAGGCTGCTACCATCCTTTTCCTTACAGAATAAAAGCAGAAACGTAGAGGGTTGGGTTCTCCCCTTTTTTCAATGTTATAATTGCAATGAGTGCTTTCAGTATTCAACAATTCATTATTTTAATGTTTTATAATTGGTCGTGCTCCACAAAATGATGAGGCAACTCTCAGTAAATATATACAATAAAATTAGAACTAGTAAAAATACAAAACAGAACAGGAAGACAAGATCAGGAGAAAAAAGTCGAATACACCTCTGCTGAGAGTGTCTACACAGCTTCTCTTTTGGCTTTGAGATTTTCAACACAATGAGAAAGGAGACCCTATTATTTACAAAGCTCTTGTTACCAAAAACCAGAAAAGATAATAGTTCCACGGGTGAAGCTTTTCTAGCACTTAGCTCTCAAAAAAAAAAAAAAAAAATCTTAGGGAGCACTTCATGGAAGGGGCTTGATGATGAGCTAGACTATGGTTTTCCTCCATAATTCCCAATCCACAAATGTAATTTAAGAGGTTTCCCTGAAGCTGTTTGGTATAGCATTTCTCAATGAAAGCCAAGAACATTGCACCAAAACAAATGTGTAAAAGCATGTGCATTTTGTAAGGATCGAAGGCATCATAGTCCGAGTATGTGGCATCTAGTACTTAAGCTTATTTCAACAATAAAACCTAAAATAATATTTTTCTAATTAGTAGATTGATAACCTTTAAGCCATTCACTTTCTGGGAAAAAAAAAACAAAAAAAAAAAAACAAAAAAAAAAAACACTTCTCTTAATGAGATACTAAGGCTTTTATAGTTGCTCAGTTGGCTTCCTTATCTCCTTCCAGTCATTTGCCCAGATCTCACCTTCTCAGTGAGTCCTACGCTGGATACCATTTTAAATGCTGCTGCTTCCACCCCAACCAGTATTCCGAATCCCACTGACTTACCCTGCTCTACCTTTCTTTTTTTAATAACACTTACCATCTTCTAACACACTTGATTTCCATGTTAAAAAACATTTACCAGTGTTTGCCTTCCCCCATCAGAATGTAAGTTCATGAGAAGAGGGATCTTTGTCTATCTTTTTCACTAATACATACCCAGTGCCTAGATCTGAGCCTAGACATTGTGGACACTCAAACAGCCCATTTGTGGGATGAATGAATGAGCTGGAAGAGCAGGTAGATCCAGGTTGTAGTCTCTGAGTACGCTGGGTAATGCTGTTATTTTGTATTGTATAGATATCAAATAAGAAGATGGTAGGAACTCTGGGGCCTCTTTCAAGATAATGGTATGATTGCCTCAGGGAACTAATGGTTAAGAAGCAGCTTTTTGTTGTCGTTAAATTTTAAGTATGTTTTGTTAACGGGAATTGGACAAAGTTAAACTGTTGTTAAGTTAGAATCTGGTTTCCATTAATAGATACTTACTTTAAAAAAAAATTCAGCTGATGGAGTCCAATACTTGATTTATACTCTAATTATATTCTGAGTGTAAATAGAACTTCTAAAGGTAGTCCCTACACAAAATACCACAAATTCAGAGTTAACTGTCTGACTTGATTATATACACATTATCAATGTAAGTAAAAGATGTTTGGAAAAATACTGTATATAAATGACACAGTCGGAGAGTTGGGAATCATATTAAATGAGGCAGTTCAAGTGGAGAAATATTTGAGCTCCATTGGCCTTTATAGCCAGGGAAATCATAGCTTTCTAGGAAGAGAAGATGAGAAGAAAGACAAAACAGAGATATATTATTCATGTGATGGAAGAAGATACTGACGTAGTTTAGAAATTCCCTGCCTAGATCCAAGTTGAACTAAGGCCAGACTGTATCCTAGATATTCAACCAAGTTTAAACCAGCTTGTAAAAGTACTTCAAAACTAAGTTTAACTCCAGCAACTTCTTTTTTGTCACCCTAGAACCAACCACTAGGCATTTTATGGTGTTGGACTCCAGAGTCCCTGTACTGATGATGTATTACAAATGTGATGGCAAAGCTTTGCCCCTTTATTCTAGCATGTATACAAGGAAAGAGAAAGTTTTGTCCTCCTTTTGTTTAATTCTCTTTTCCCCTACACCTGGAGCAGTATCATCCAGTAACATGTTCTCTATAATGGTTTGTTAGACTGAATTAGTACAACTTAAATATGTCCATATATGACCAGGTTCTTCTTATGCCAAGAGTGAACTCTGTGCTGAATCAGTTAATGTTCTGCTAAACAAAGGAAGTTCACATTTGCTTTCTTGTTAGGTTCATGCAAATATTGAAAACTCTTGGAATGAGGAAGAAGTTTGGAGAATTGAAATGTATATCTCCTTTGGCATAATGAGCCTTGGCTTACTTTCCCTCCTGGCAGTCACTTCTATCCCTTCGGTGAGCAATGCTTTAAACTGGAGAGAATTCAGTTTTATTCAGGTATGTGGGGTTTTGTTTGGTGAAGGACTGTGCAGGATAGGATTTCCTTGTTAAGAACAAATGAATTTTAAATATTTTCCTTATAAAAAGGGTGCCTTTGAGAGTGTATTTCTGCATCTAGATACATTATGCTGGAAGCCAGCTTAGGACTGCTCTGGTTAAGTAAGTGAAACACCAGTCAGTATATGATTGTATTGGAAGACTTTGACAGCACTGCCTTCCAGTATACTATGTTAAGAATGAAAAGTTATCTTAAAAGAGAAAAAAAAAAAAAATGAAAGTGGGGAAGGATGAGCTTAGATCAAATTTAATGTTGAAAGTCAATTTATTATTAGCCAAGTTAGTGAAAAATTATTTTATGTTTTGAGTCATCTTGATCTGTCCAGAAAAATCTTATTAATTTGAACTCAAGTGGGGGTGTCAATCTGAATATTTTAAAGAAATGTGTGTATATATACACACACATACAAACACAAGCAGTGGCAAACTAGGTAACTAGATTAATGGATTATAACATGCAGCCAGCCTTAAGAATTTTGTTAGTACAGGTATTTAGTGTATCCGTAGAACACTAATATGTATGGATGTCTGTAAAGGGATTTCAAATCACCATTGTATTCTTTAATAAGTTAAACATTCACTCTCTCCAACAATATCTAAATAATAAGGTTGCATATTTTAAAAATATATACCTGAAACATAGACCCTTCCTATATTTTTGCAAAATCTCTACTGGTTGTATCCAAATGGTTTACAGCACAGTAGACAAATTCATGTCTTTTGGTGGTACACTTAAGTTTTGTTTCATTTCGTTGCTTATTTGCTTGTTTTTTTTTAAGGTCATGTAAAAATCTCATTCAAAGCAGGGCCATAATGCTTATCTGAATTTATTTTTCCTTTTCTAAGAAAAGGGAGAGTACTTTCCCAACAGCTAGTTTAAACATACCTGAAAAGAAATAGAAGGTTCTAGGCAGATGCAAATTATCATTATAAATTTAGATGAGTAATTGCAAATATTTTGCCTGCCAGAGGGTTGATATTTTCTCAGTAAAGTTAGACATTACATCATTATACAGATGTAATATTACTTTTATATAACAGACTATTTTTCAAAGTAAGCAGTCTTAAACATAATAATTTAGCAAACTAAAGAATGGTGATCTTTTAGAATTTAACCTGTAAAGTGCCTAACTGAAGTATTCTTATTAAACTCTGTATTTGAATTATTGTTTATATTAATACTGCAGGATTTTTCATACTTGCCTATTAACCAGTATGTATATGTGTGCGTGTGCCCATGAGGATGCTCATTTAATTTTAATTTAATTAATTTTAATAATTTTAAATGAGTGTATTTAATTTTATCATATATCTGTTTATGTATTAACAGTGATGTGTCACCTAACAATGGGGAACATTCTGAGCAATGAGGCAATTTTGTCATGTGAACATCATAGAGCATATTTATACAAACCATGACCTATTGCTCCCAGGCTACAAACTTGTACAGCATGTTACTGTGCTGAATACTATATGCACTTGTAACACAATGGTAAATATTTGTGTACCTAAACATATCTAAACATAGAAAAGGTGCAGTAAAAATAGGGTATATAATCTTATGGGACCACCGTTGTATATGCAGTCCATAGTTGACCAAAATGCCCTTATGTGGCACATGACTGTATTTATGTGTATGTGTACACACACACACACACACACATTTCTTTAATACACAACTGGTAGGAATGTGAATAATTTTTATAAAGAAGAGTTTAGCAGTATGTATCAGTACCCTTAAGGAAAAGCTGGATGTTTTGACCAATAATCCTACTATTAGAAACCAGTCCTAAGACAATAAATCAAAATATGGAAAATGGCCTAACATGACACTTATAGTTGAGGAAAATTGAAAACAGTAAATTATCAACAAAAAGGAATGGTTGAATAAATTATGCACATCCATTCAATAGAATATTATACAGTATTAATGTCATCTTCATACTTAATGACATGAGGAAAATGTTCTTGATAAAATAAATGAAGTAGTAAGAATATTGAAGTGTATGCAATCGCACCTCATTTGTGTAACATAAGATGTGCATATAAATGATACATATATATGCATATATAAAAATATTAATATTGTTTAATTCAGTAGAGGACAAAGGTTAACTTGATAATTTAAGACAAAATAGTTTTATCAAAATATAAACATGGTATATCTTGAACTTAATTTATGGGTTTCAGTCATTTGTTGCTTATTCTTTGTTTCTTTTCCTTTCTCTCCTGGCCCAAGTCTACACTTGGATATGTCGCTCTGCTCATAAGTACTTTCCATGTTTTAATTTATGGATGGAAACGAGCTTTTGAAGAAGAGTACTACAGATTTTATACACCACCAAACTTCGTTCTTGCTCTTGTTTTGCCCTCAGTTGTAATTCTGGGTAAGATCATTTTATTCATTCCATGTATAAGCCGAAAGCTAAAACGAATTAAAAAAGGCTGGGAAAAGAGCCAATTTCTGGAAGAAGGTATTGGAGGAACAATTCCTCATGTCTCCCCGGAGAGGGTCACAGTAATGTGATGATAAACGGTGTTCACAGCTGCCATATAAAATTCTACTCATGCCATTATTTTTATGACTTCTACATTCAGTTACAAGTATGCTGTCAAATTATCGTGGGTTGAAACTTGTTAAATGAGATTTCAACTGAATTAGTGATAGAGTTTTCTTCAAGTTAATTTTCACAAATGTCATGTTTGCCAATGTGAATTTTTCTAGTCAATATATTATTGTAATTGAGGTATGTTTTGTTTTGTTTTGTTTTGCCCAACTGTAACCCTATTGTTACTTTATATTTCATAATCAGGCAAAAATACTTACAGTTAATAATATAGATACAATTTTAAAAACAATTTGCAAACCAGCAGAATTTTAAGCTTTTAAAATAATTCAATGGATATACATTTTTTCTGAAGATTAAGATTTTAATATTCAACTTAAAAAGTAGAAATGCATTATTATATGTTATTTTTAAGAAAGGACATATTATGTTAGCATCTAGGTAAGGGTGCATTATAGCATTCCTATATTTCTCTCATAAAATAGGATTTGAAGGATGAAATTAATTGTATGAATCAATGTGATTATATGAACAGACACAAATTAAAAAGACAAATTAAACCTGAAATTATATTTAAAATATATTGGAGACAAGAAATACATACTGATAATACATACCTCATGAAAGTTTTTATTCTTTATTGTGTTACAGAGCAGTTTCATTTTCATATTAATATACTGATCAGGAAGAGGATTCAGTAACATTTGGCCTCTAAAAGTGCTATCTCTTAATACAGTACCAATCCTGGGAACTGTATAATAGTTCATACTTAGAACAAAAGTACCAAGTTTGCACACAAGTAGTCTGTCAGCTGACCTTTGTCGCACCTTAACCAGTCACCACTTGCTATGGTATGGGATTATACTGATGTTCTTTGAGGGATTGTGATGTGCCAGGCGTGATTCTAAGTACTTTACTTGTATTATCCCATTTAATACTTAGAACAATCCCGTGAGATAAGTAGTTTTTATCTTCATTTTACATATGAGGGACCAAAGGATAAAAAGTTATTTTCCAAAGGTCATGCAGTTAATAAGTGGTGGAGTGAGCATTCAAGTCCAGGTAGTCATATTCCAGAGGCCATGGTTTTAACCACTAGGCTCTAGAGCTCCCGCCGCACCCCTATGCATTGTGTTCACAATGCCAATCTAGATGCTTCCACTTTTGTATAAAGTCACTGACATTCTTTAGAGTGGGTTGGGTGCATCCAAAAATTGTATAAAAATATTATTGTAATAAACTTATGACTGCTTGTAGGGTAATTCACAGTTACCCTATTCTTGCTTGTAACATAAGCCTGGAGACCCGTGGCAGTCCATATGCCTCCCTATGCAGTGAAGGGCCCTAGCAGTGTTAACAAATTGCTGAGATCCCATAGAGTCTTTCAAAAATCTCCGTAGACCTGGTCTTCTCCTTTTCTCTTCCTGAGAAGTTCTCCTGCCTGCATAACCATTCATTAGGTAGCAATTTACAAGCATGAAGGATATTAGGGTAAGTGGCTAATTATAAATCTACTCTAGAGACATGTAATCATACAGATTATTCATAAAATTTTTCGGTGCTGTCCTTCCACATTTAATTGCATCTTGCTTAAACCATAGAATGTCCTACATTCCCCCCACCCCCATTTGCTATTTCTTTATTAAAATAGAAAATTATAGACAAGATACAATTATATGCATTCCTCTTCCTGAAATTATAACATTTCTAAACTTACCCACATAAGTACTACTGAATCCAGCTGCCAACAATAAAAATACTTTTATTTAGTAGAGACTACCTTTCCCACCAGTGGCTCTTTTCCTACAACTGCATTGTCAGTTTGGTAATTCACTCATGATTCTCTAATGTTCTCCTCTTGGTGAATTTTATTATCTTGTACTTTCTAACTGAGCTCTCTATTTTCTTTATTTTAATTATATTTCTCCCCACTTGATAATCACTTGTTAGTTCTTGGTAGGAATTCACTTGGGCAATGATAACTTTTATGGGCAAATACCTAAACATTCTATTATAGTGAACTAATGAAAATAACAGCATATTTTCAGTATTTTCTTGTTCCTTAAATTCCAGTTAATACTGTGCTTAACCATTTAATGTGACAACAAAATGAAATATTCCCAAAAGTTAGATGACTATTAAAGCATATATTGTTGCATGTATGTATTAAGTAGCCAATACTCTAAAAATATCACTGTTACAGATAAATGAGGCCTTTAAAAATACGAAAAACAAACTTTTGTGAAAATGTATAAAAGATGCATCTGTTGTTTCAAATGGCACTATCTTCTTTTCAGTACTACAAAAACTGAATAATTTTGAAGTTTTAGAATAAATGTATATATTTCTAAATGTTTAAATGCTTTTCTAAAAATGCAAAACTATGATGTTTAGTTGCTTTATTTTAATTCTATGTGATTATTTTTCTTAATTGTTATTTTTTTATAATCATTATTTTTCTGAACCATTCTTCTGGCCTCAGAAGTAGGACTGAATTCTACTATTGCTAGATGTGAGAAAGTGGTGGTGAGAACCTTAGAGCAGTGGAGATTTGCTACCTGGTCTGTGTTTTGAGAAGTGCCCTTTAGAAAATTAAAAGAATGTAGAAAAGATACTCAGTCTTAATCCTATGCAAAAAAAAAAAAAAAAAAAAAAATCAAGTAACTTTTTTCCTGTGAGGAAAATAACCATGAGCTGTATCATGCTACTTAGCTTTTATGTAAATATTTCATATGTCTCCTCTATTAAGAATATTTAAAATCATATTTAAATATGAATATATTCATGCTAACATTATTTTTCAAAACATACATGGAAATTTAGCCCAGATTGTCTACATGTAAGGCTTTTATTTAAACTGTAAAATATTTAAAAGTATGAATAAAATATATTTATAGGTATTTATCAGAGATGATTATTTTGTGCTACATACAGGTTGGCTAATGAGCTCTAGTGTTAAACTACCTGATTAATTTCTTATAAAGCAGCATAACCTTGGCTTGATTAAGGAATTTTACTTTCAAAAATTGATCTGATAATAATAACTTAAGGTATATTATACTTTCATTACAATCAAATTATAGAAATTACTTGTGTAAAAGGGCTTCAAGAATATACACAATTTTTAAATATTTTCATATATCTCCTATCTAATATGATAACTTAATTCTTCTAAATTACCACTTGCCATTAAGCTATTTCATAATAAATTCTGTACAGAGTTTCCCCCAAAAAAAGAGATTTATTTATGAAATATTTAAAGTTTCTAATGTGATATTTTAAAGTATCATAAATGTAATAAGTAAATATTTATTTAGGAATACTGTGAACACTGAACTAATTCTACCTGTGTCAGTCTATGAAATCCCTGTTTTGAAATAAGTAAACAGCCTAAAATGTGTTGAAATTATTTTGTAAATCCATGACTTAAAGCAGGATACATACATAGTATAACACACCTCACAGTGTTAAGATTTATATTGTGAAATGAGATGCCCTACCTTCAATTGTTCATCAATCAGTAAAACAAATTCTGATATATATTCAGTACAAATGATTAGGCCTAAATGAAATGTAATAATTTCAGTGGAAACTCAATCTGTTTTTACCTTTAAACAGTGAATTCTACATGAATGAATGGGTTCTTCACTTTTTTTTTAGTATGAGAAAATTATACAGTGCTTAATTTTCAGAGATTCTGTCCATATGATACTAAAAATGTTTTGTTCAGCCTAACATACTGAGTTTTTTTAACTTTCTAAATTATTGAATTTCCATCGTGCATTCATCCAAAATTAAGGCAAACTGTATGGATTCTTCCAGTGGCCAGATGAGCTAAATTAAATCACAAAAGCAGATGCTTTTGTATGATCTCCAAATTGCCAACTTTAAGGAAATATTCTCTTGAAATTGTCTTTAAAGATCTTTTGCAGCTTTGCAGATATTCAGACTGAGCTGGAACTGGAATTTGTCTTCCTATTGACTCTACTTCTTTAAAAGCTGCTGCCCATTACATTCCTCAGCTGTCCTTGCAGTTAGGTGTACATGTGACTGAGTGTTGGCTAGTGAGATGAAGTCTCCTCAACGGAAGGCAGCATGTGTCCTTTTTCATCCTTTCATCTTGCTGCTGGCATTGTGGATATAACAGGAGCCCTGGCAGCTGTCCCCAGAGGATCAAGGCCACACCCAAAAAGAGGAAGGCAGATCAGAGACCAGAAAGACCTTGACTACTTCCCTACTTCCACTGCTTTTTCCTGCGTTTAAGCCATTGTAAATCTGGGTTTGTTACATGACGTGAAAATTAATCCTTTCTGCCCTTCAGTTCTTTATCCTGATACCGTTTAACACTGTCTGAATTAACTAGACTGCAATAATTCTTACTTTTGAAAGCTTTTAAAGGATAATGTGCAATTCACATTAAAATTGATTTTCCATTGTCAATTAGTTATACTCATTTTCTTGCCTTGATCTTTCACTAGATATTTTGTATCTGCTTGGAATATATCGTCTTCTTTTTAACTGTGTAATTGGTAATTACTAAAACTCTGTAATCTCCAAAATATTGCTATCAAATTACACATGTTTTCTATCATTCTCATACTGCCTTATAAACATTTAAATAAAAAGTAATTTAATGCTTTAACTTCTGTTTTGAAATGTTGTATACACGTGGATTTTTTTTCTTACTGAATAATAATTCCAGTATTTGATGGAGGCCTTCTAATAATTTTCCGAGTTATTTCTTTTCAGAAGCATCCAGAAAGCAATACACGTGATAGTTTTGGAGGGGTTTTGTTTGTTTTTACTGAAGTAGTCATTTAGAAAAACCTCCATTTACATTGATTTTATTACATTATTTCATTTTACTAGCATTCATTAAGCATCTTTAAATCAGAACACACACAATATTCAAGCTATTCTGTAAACTCCCTGGTAGCAGAAATTTTATCTTATTTACTACTAAATCCCCAGTATCTAGTATAATATGGTCTATGATGGATACTAAAGAGAAATTATAATAAATCATTACTCATTTTTATAGAAAATTATGTTTTTTATTACCCCACATCCATGCAGCCATGCCTAAAACCTTTTGCCTCTTCCTCATGACCTTCCCATCACTGCTTCTGCCTCATGCCTTGCCTCCTGGCCAGTGGCCTAGCACTACCCTGTTGTCCTAAAGAGGAGTTTCTGCTGCTGCTGCCACTACCACCACCGCCACACTGCTATATGTTGATGAGTCCTGTACACAGTGCCACTGACAAGGAGAAACTGACCTTTGTACCTGTGCACGAGATCTGTCCGTGGAGGTTCTAGCTTCCCCAGCTGCTGCCTGGAAATGCTTAGGTGCTAATATCCTGAGAGTAGGATTGTCAGGTAAAATACAGGACTCTCAGTTAAATTTGAATTGCAGACAAACAAGAAATTACTTTTTATTTTAAGCATGGACTTTTTAAAATTTTTCTAAATCTGGCAACTCTACTTAAGGAGTGAACTTTGAACAAGGAGATACAGCACAAAATGAAGCTAGCAGATAAATTCTCCCTTCCTTTCCCCCATATAGGCTGTTCTAAAGTGCAGTAATTCAGAAGACCTTCATGAAAATATCCTCAAAGAACGAGCAATTAACTGCACTTGTTGCAAACTATAACCAGCTCAGTAACACCTGCATTTGTGTTCCCTTCTCCTACTGCCTCACTTCCATTTTTTTCCTCAGTTCTGTTTCTCAGAGATAGTACTCCCCATAGAGTGGCAGCAGGTGAATGTTGGTGTTTATTTATGGCAGGCTTGGGGAACCTAGACTAGTACAGTACTTTAGGTAGTGGATTCTTCTAATGGGAAGTGAAACAAGAGACAAATGATGACTTAAGAAAGTCAGGCACAGGACCCTGCAGACTCAAAATCCAGATTTGTTGATACCCCTGAGAGTAGAAAAACCCCTCATGGGCAGATTCACATTGATCAAATGTACAGTGATACACTGTTAAATCAGAATAGTAACTTAGTACTACTGTGTGAAATATCAGTGTCCTGTAGTCAAGAATACCATTTGTGCCTTAATTAAACATACTCTATTCTTGATACTGGGATCTCTTATGGGCTGAATTGAATTTCCTCGAAATTGATACATTGAAATCCTAACTCCCACACTACCTCAGAATGTATTTGGTGACAGGATCTTTAAAGAGGTAAAGTGAGGTCATACAGTTGGGCCCTAATCCAATATGACTGGTGTCCTCATAAGAAGAGGAGATTAGGAATCAGGCATGCACAGAGGGAAGAACACCTGAAGTAAAAGGGAGAAGACGGCACGCCAAGGAGAGATGCCTCAAGATGAAACCAATCCTGCCAGCACCTTAGTCTTCAACTTCTTAGCCTCCAGAACTGTAACAAAATAAATTTCTGTTGTTAAAGCCACCCAGTCTGTGGTATTTGTTACAGCAGTCCTCAAAAACTAACACAAGGTTCACAGAATCAGAACAAGTCAATTTAGATATAGAACTCAAATAATTAATGTCATTGAAACAAACTTGTCTGATTAATCTTGCTCCACAATAAAGATAGTTCCATCCTGGGATTATTGCACTATAACTATCCACCATTTAAACACAATAACAGTTAATTCTAAAATCTCAGAAACATTTTTTTTCATATAATTATTCCCATGTCATGGAACTGAAGCTTTGATTGGGTAAAAGTAGCACTTTATAAATTCTTCTTTTCATTTATTACAATTTGTTTACTTTTCCACTAAACATGAGTAGTTCCTGCAGCTTCCTACTTAAAAATCACTTGCAGTTTGGGTTATTGTTAGTATAATTTTCATTACATTGGTTGACTTCAGGGGTGACTATTCTTTTACTTTCATTTTCTGTTCCACGTACTTATTCTTCCTAAATGTGCATTAATGATTCTGTTGGAAAGACATAATTGCTTTTGTTTTGTTTTTAGGAGGCTTTGTTTCTATGCTGTCAACCAGAAAAAGTTTTTTAAAACAGTGAAGTATAGGCTGGGAGTGGTGGCTCACACCTGTGATCCTAGCACTTTGGGAGGCCAAAGTGGGCAGATCGTTTGAACTCAGGAGTTCAAGACCAACCTGGACAACATGGTGAAACCCCATCTCTACAAAAAATAACAAAAATTAGCCAGACGTGGTGGCACGCACTTGTAGTTCCAGCTGCTCGGGAGGCTGAGGTGGGAGGTGAGAGGTGGGAGGTGGGAGGATCACCTGAGCCCAGGGAGGTCGGGGCTGCAGCGAGCAGAGATCATGCCACTGCATCCCAGCCTGGGTGACAGAGTGAGCCCTGTTTCAAAAAAAAAGAAAACTTAAGTGTAATAGACTCTAATTTTGTATGCATTTCTTCTGTTATAGAATTTCCCTAAAGCTAACCTATTAAAAACTATGATTAGATTTCATATGTGCTATAAACATTCTTTATTTAAAATAAATTACTCTAAGAAAGGAATAACATTTGCTTGAACATTTAGAACATCTGGCATTAGAGACTACTAAATTCATATGTAGTCTAAAATACTTATTAGACGCATTCTTAATTCAAGAATATATAATTATTCATATGATTCGAAATAATTATAATTTTACTAAACATTGAGAATTAGGCAGAGTACAAACAAGAAAAAATCAGAAGGAAAATAGAACCACAATTTTAATATATTTATTTTAAAACATATTTAGCTTTCTTTGTTACTTTTAAAAGTAAAAATTGTAAGTCAATATATTATTAAAACTTCTAGTTAATCTTTAAATCTACAGGTGCTACTAAGAAATTGCAATTTGTAACTTAACAGAGATATTAAATTCTGCAGAATTGTTACCAGATTCAAGCATTTCTCTTCTCTAGGTATAACTCATTTCTCATGTTTCTCTGCTATTTATCTTTTTGCTGAAATAATTTACTCCTTCAGTAGTCATTTCACCCTTTCACCCTTCTGTGTTTTTGTGTCATAACAGAAGAATCAATGAATAATGATTAAAATTAAGTCAACATACCTAATATAAACAGTTAAAGCTTTTATGAAGCTTGATCTTTGTGCACTTACCAAGAAGAAAAGTAAACCCAGTATTATTTGGGAACAAAGGACTTGGAAAATCCACGAATGAAGTAATTAGTGAAAGCCAATTTTATGGAGGCTGTTAAAACTACTCCAAAGCAATAATAATAATGACAACACACACACACAAGCAGTGCTTCTCAAATTTTGATGTGTGTACTTATCACCTGAGGATCTTGTTAAAATGGAGATTCTGAGTCAGTAGGTCCACCATGGGGCAAGAGAATCTCCATTCCTAACAGAGCCCCTAATAATGCCAGTACCGGTAGCCCAAGGACCCCATTTTGAGTAGCAAGGACGTGGAGTATTTACCTTACTTTGGATAACTTACAAAATGCTTTAATTTGGCTTCAAATCAAAATAAAAAGTAATTTATATCTTTGAAATATTTTAATGAACATTTTTTGAGTAACTAGTATGATATGGACCAGGAAGTCCCAAAGTATATTCTCCAGACCAACAGCATAAACATTGTTTGGGAACTGGTTAAAAACGCATATCCTTGGGCCTCACCCAGACTTATTGAAGCAGAGACTCTGCAGGTAGGGCTCAAGATTTTGTTTTAACTATTTCTCCAGATGATTCTGATACACATTAGGTTTTGAAAACTGCTCTAGACAGTATGCTGAGGGTCTGGGGTGCATATCACAGTGACTGTCAAGAATCTCAGTACAGTAGGAAGGGATCCAGTGGCTGAACCAGTTGATACCATTAAGTATGTGATGAGTACAAAAACAGAATGACAGACAAGGTGGCACCCAACACAGAGGATGTAAAGGTTTCCTAGAAAATGTCAGGTGAACTGAATTTCATAGGGATTAGCCATCTGAAGACAGTGGCATGTACAACATAATGCAAATGTTATGCAGGAGGAATCCTGCTGGCACCTTTGGAAAACTGCAGTAATTCACCCAAGATGGCTGGCTGTGGGGTGTTTGAAGACCTCTCTATCCTTGTCCTTCTCATCTGTCCATGAGTAAAACAAATACCATTAGAGCTAGAAAAAAAAAAAAAAAATTACAAAGCTAAGTCTATTAACTTGCCAAGCAAGAGAACTTACTCCGTGAAGAATTTCACTGAGGAGGGAAAGTCAGGGGTTTTAAATATTAGAAGTGGGGAGCTCATGGGGCTTATGCTAATTAAGCATTGGAAACTGGCACTCTGGATATAGGGCAGAATGAATATATAGGTCTCTAAGCCGTTGGTTAAATAAAATAAATATCCCATTGTTCACTAGTCACGAAAGTCTCTTCAGTTAGGTCCAGTGAGGAAGGTGCCTGTCTAAGGTCACTGAGGCTTAAAGACCCTTATCAGCTTCAGCCTGTGGTGTTAAAATACAAGAGTCAGTTGCTGTCTCCTAGGCAAGCTCTACTTTAAGTGGAAATTTTTCCTTTCCCCTCCCTCCTCTTCATCTTTCCTGATCCTGAGATGCTAGGATGACCACACAAAAGATATGCAAATAATCCAATTGTCAGCTGTCTGCCACCATCTTGGTCTGGGATGCCATTCTCACAGGACTCCATTGTGTTCATCCAAGTAGTTTCGGTCTCCTTTTGATGTGGTTTACTGGGACTGTGTAACAGCAATTAAGGTCATATGAATAAAACACTTAACACAGTTTGCACTTTCCCTAGGTGGAAGCAACCTTAGACCTACTAAACTGCCCTCTAGATGTAAGGCCTAAGAGTGGTTCTAAAGAGATATCTATCAGTAGCTAGGTAGCAGAGTGGTACAGCAAAAGTGTGTTGGGGCCATAAAGATACCAATGAGTAGCTGTAGAGATGAAAACAAAAAGAATGTGGAAGCCTAGGCAAGGGGGTTGGAAAAAGAGGAGAGGGGTCAACAATGTAAAATACTACAGATTAGTACAACAGGATGAGAAATGAAAAGTGTTAATAGACTTTGACCCCAAGTGTCAGTGATCTCAGTTTCAGAAGGCTGAGAATGAGAAAAGTGGACGAATGACTAGAAGTGTGGAAACAGGTGCTAGAAGTGCTCACTACTCTCTCAACAAAACTCGGCCTCTTTGGCTAGGATTTACAATCAAGTGCTGCCAGTCCCAATCTACTGTTCCCATTTTTCTTTTAGGGCCAGAAATATTCAACGTCTGAGGTAGAAGGAACCTTCAAAACCACTTATCAACCTCATTCTAGAAATGAGAAGTCCTGAGAAATGAAGTAATATTTATTTTCATTGAGTTTATACTTGATTTTAAATTCATAAATTCTATGGACGATACAAAAAATGTACATTTAAATCTTGAATAATTTTTGAAAGTTTAAAAAACAGATTAAAAGAGTTAAAGTTTTTCTTAATTTTCATAGTTATGGTGTTTGAGTTATTAAATTATACTGATGATCATCATGAGAAGCTTTCTATTATAGTCTTGACCCTTCTTGTATTATTATTCAGGCTACAATGGATAGGCAACAACATGTCAACTGAAAAATCATGAGATCTATAAATTTAGAAAGGAGATTTTATTTCTTATAATGACTTACAACCTGCAGGCTGGCCATTCTGCAGGCTGGGAAGCCCATGCTCCCACAGAGACAGTCAACAGGCACTTTGAAGTAGGTGGGGTTGGAGCAGAAGCTTTATGCCGAATGAGTTGGCTAAACAGACATATTCAACAGATTTAAGAGGAGCTGTGAATCTTCACTAAGAGGGGTGCCGAGTAAACATGCATGTGACATGCATCCTGTGCTCACTGTGGAGTGGAAACTTAACATTTAAATGCATTAAGTCCCTATACATCAAAAGGAGAAGCAGAGACATGAATGTACTAGAGCTTAGTCTCTGTAAACCTGCCAGAACCAGTCCATGGTGGGTGGTCTTTTATCAGGGGAAAGGTACTGAATCAGTCTCTTGTCCAATCAAACCGGCAGTTATGACTTGTGGAACAGGAGTATCTTGTTAGTCAACATCTGGCCATGGATGAGCTGCAATTACTTCAATATTGCTTATGTCGAGGGCAGTTCTTATTTAGCAGCTAGAGAAAAAGAAAAACATTGCAGCAGTTAAAACATAGGTTATTCTTTAAGTGTAGGTGTGAGTGACTTAACTCTTGCCTGGCATGGCCTTAGGTCTTGCTTATAATTTGTTATTGCCACAGAGTCCATTCTGTTAGCCTTCTGATCTCTATTTTAACATTAATGCTCATCAGTTGTTGAGTCTAAGCCCTCAAAGGGACGGGGAGCCAAGCCTGGTGGCATGTGCACCTGTAGTCCCAGCTATTCCGGAGGCTGAAGCGGGAGGATCATTTGAGCCAAGGGTTGGAGGTTGCAGAGCTACGATCCTGCCACTGCACTCCAGCCTGGGGCACACAGTAGACCATGTCTCAAAAAACGAGGAGTGAGTGGGGGCGTGAAAAGGGAGGAGGCTGGGGGTTATAGCGAGGCGTGTCCATCCTTCCGTCCTGTCAGGGCCAGGAATTCAGCTTTTAAGGTTTATCGGGGGTCCCCTTGGCCAAAAGGGGATCCGTTCAGTCGGTCGGGGGGCTTAGGATTTAATTTTTAGTTCTCAAGCAGTAATAAAGATAATGATAATCTTGACCATAAGGGGTGCTATGCCAAGCACCACTTAACAAACACTGTCATCTCATTCAATCCTCACAACAATCCTTTTACAGATGAGAAAAGTGGGACTTCCAGGGATAACTCGCTCTAGATTCAATAATCTGACTCAAAAGTCTTTTTAACATTTTGTACAATACCTTTTATGTTTGTTTGTTTAACTGTCTAGTTGGGCCACTAAAGTACAGACAAAAGCTGGGGAATGTAAGCGAGACTGGTCATTTCCCTGGGGTGAGAGAAACGCTTTCAACACTATCCGTCCATAGTATCACGCCTAAGGTATGCCATAGACATCCCTCACCCCTCCACCCACTCATGCCTATTCGAAGCAAGACTATCAAGACCGAAACACACTGGGCGCCTAAGGCACCACTTCCCGCTACCTACCAAGGTGCCTCCTGCAGGCTCCTTACCGCAGGCCTGCAAACTCGCCCTGCCTGGAGCGAAGCGCAATTAGGCTTTGAGGTGGTTTGGCTCTCCGGCTGTCCGTAGCCTCTGGCCCCGCCCCCTAGCAACGCGCTGGCTTGTGTTAACAACCGGCCCGGGATCAGACGCCTGCAACAGCTGAGAGGCGGCCGCGGCGTTAAGCGGACTGTATGGCGGTGGCCTAGGCCCCTGGCGGAATTTTGGGACTTTCGCGACTCTACCGACTCTTAGGCTGCCTTCCCTTCTCAGTGGCGGGGCCTCTTTGGGCCCAGCGGCTGCAGCCGCGCTGTAGAACAGGAAGATCCCCCAACTCTCCACCTGGCCGCCACCGGCCATGGGGACAGAGGAAGCCGCGGCTACTGCCGAGGCCCGGGAATCCGGCATCAGGAACAAGTCTAGCAGTTCCAGTCAAATCCCAGTGGTTGGGGTGGTGACGGAGGACGATGAGGCGCAGGTATGAGCAGGTGTCTGGGCTTTCAGAGGTGGAGGGGGTGGGGATGAGGTCTCCAGACGGGGTCCAGACCTGGGGGTGGCAAGGGCGGAACTGGGGACAGGAGTGAAAATGGGGGAAGCCTCGGGATGGAGATTCCAAGCGCAGAGCTAATCCCGATCCCCCACCCCCTGCGAACTGCACCGGTTGTGAGGGGCTGGTTGTTGTCAACCATCCTGTCCGGGGACCAGCGCTGTGTGGTCCTCCTGGAGAGTCCCAGCAAACTAAGCGGGGCTTTGCCGCACTTCTTCGAAAAGTGGTCACAGAGCTACTGGGAGGAAAGGAATCATTCTTAGCAAAATCTGATTTGATGGCCTGATCAGTTTGCACTGAACTTTTTAATACGTAGATTCCTGTTATCGAGTGATGTTCTTGATGTAGGTGTAAATTTTCCCATGCTTTAATTTGCTGCGACTAAAGCCTGCACCCAGAGGGGAGGAAAACGCTGTTAAAATTAGAAATTAAGCATTTTTAAAATTTGAAATTGGAAGCTGGTTGTTACAGGTTGGGTCGGAGAGAACTGGGAGAGAATAGAGTTGATTTGTTTTATTGTGCTTGTACTGTATTTGGTTTTGGGTTTGCTTTTGTTATGAATACAAAATTCACTCTTGCAAGTTGATCTGTTGAGAAATTCCGCTTGAGGGCCTTGGATCCCCGTTCGAGGCTGAGGTGTTTAGAAACCCCAAGTTGTTTGTATCCTACTAGGATTCCATTGCTCCCCCAGAGAGCCTTGATCGTGCTTTAAAAGCCGCGAATTCCTGGAGGAACCCTGTACTGCCTCACACTAATGGTGTGGGGCCACTGTGGGAATTCCTGTTGAGGCTCCTCAAATCTCAAGCTGCGTCAGGAACCCTGTCTCTTGCGTTCACATCCTGGAGCCTTGTAGAGTTCCTTGGGAATGGTCAGTTGACTGGGGACCTCTTCTACCAAGGGAATAGAGTTGAGCTCTCTGAGGTCTGACATTTACGCAGTAACCTGCGGAGCAACAGCACTTTGCATGAGGAGAAATAGGTGTTAGGAGAATTTGCCTAATCCATTTTGTTGACCTATTCCCATCTGGGTGGAGAGAATTTTGAGGTACAATAACTCTCCACTCCCTGGACTGCAAGAAATATCAACAGCCATACTCCCAGGCACCGGGCAAAACCGAAAAGCATGTGAATTTGATAACTGATGGCTCTCAGTCTTCCTTTACTTGCTCCAAGAAAAATTGGGCAACGTTCTACAAGGCAAGCAAGAGTGGCTCTTTTTTTTTTTTTTTTTTTTTTTTTTTTATAGGAGAAATACTTTTTAAAAGCCATTGCCAAAATAGTCCAAAACATACCAAAGAAAACAAGTATACTTGTATATATGTGTGTGCATTTTCTCCCCTTTTTAATTTTCTTTCTTTTCTTTCATTACTATGGCTCTTTCCAGAGCCTAGGATTCTCTTCCAAGAAGAAATCAATCAATTTGCATTAATTCATGTTTCTGACTTGTTAATAACTCATTCTAGGAGTAGTAACATTTTCGAAGTACTGAGGAGAATTAGAAGAGGAACTTTTTAAAGCTGGGAGGAATCTTAGTGATCCTCAGCCTTCTTGTTTTTTGCCTGTGGCTGTTTTTACAAACGAGAACCCTAAGTTCATGAGAAGTTAACTGAGTTACTCAGTTTCTTTACTCATGGAATGGGAGTCTAGAGATCCTAGAATGAAAAAATGATAACCTTTTAGGCCTCTGCCTTAGGCCAGTTTAGGAAAGATCCTTGGAACTGTTTCCAGTTCCTTCAACCACTGCACATTTGCAAACTTCTCTTCTGCCCGTGTGTGCTTCTGAGACAGTATGTCCTAGTGGCTAAAGGTGAGAGTATCATATCTACCTCAGTTCATTGTGAGATCATCACTTACCAGCTATGTGACCAAAGGCAAGTATCTTAACCTTTCTATCAAATGGAGATAATGATAGTACTCATGTCCATTGTAAAGATTAAATGAAATAATATATATAGGCCGGGCATGGTGGCTCACGCCTGTAATCTCAGCACTTTGGGAGGCTGGGGAGGGCGGATCATGAGGTCAGGAGATCAAGACCATACTGGCCAACATGGTGAAACCCCGTCTCTACTAAAAATACAAAAATTAGATGGGCAGGGTAACGCACGCCTGTAGTCCCAGCTACTGGGGAGGCTGAGGCAGGAGAATCACTTGAACATGGGAGGCAGAGGTTGAAGTGAGCCAAGATTGCGCCACTGCACTCCAGCCTGGCAAGAGAGTGAGACTCCGTCTCAAAAAACAAAACAAAACAAAACAAAAAGAGATAATATATATAGCAAACTTATATAATAATATAGAGAACTTATACAGTGACCTATATATTGAAAAAGAGCAGTTATCAACATCATCCTTTATCCAGGGAACTAGAGCTCCTAAAATTATTTGGGCCTTAAAGCTAAGGGATTCTCTAGAATTCTGATTGTACCCACTGGCTTCCAGGATGTGAGAGTGAGACTGGATGCCCCTGAAATCTTACTTGCTTTAATGCAGATTTTGGTCTGCTCACTTTATCCCTTCAGAGATGTTTCTCAGTTGCAGCTGGATTTCCTAATATAGAAATGCTACTTTGGCTACCTAGGCTTTTGATAGCTGTTTTGTATCATCTTCTTTATTACAGACCTAAATTGAACCTTTCAGTTACCCTAACTGTAGTTTATGTAATTAAGGAAATAGGCTTGAATATTGCTGCCTAAGGCAGCAAGTAAAATGTACAGGTTATTTTGCTGATTTTTCCGTGTGTATGATTTACTTCTGCATTAAGTGGTATTTTTTTCCTGCATCTTTCACAAAAATAACTTTCGTAAAAGGCAATAGCTCTTATAAATTCTATCTAAGCTACTACAAATGCTATTCCTAGAGTATTAGATTTTTCTAACTTTAGTAACTTTGAAATGTTTTTGATGGAATTATGGAAAATGTAAATATAGGTTATGAGTAAAGTTATTAGTAAATAGGGAAACAATAGTTTAGGAATCTGGGATTTTGAATTGTTATTTTTGTTCCATGCTGTGAATTTCTCATAGACATATTCTATGTAAGCATTCTATCTTCAAATTTTCTCTCTATAAAAATTTTGATAATCCCTACTGTAGTGATTCCAGCGTCTTCTTTTTTAAAGTGATTTATCATATTTTTCCAGTTTCGAAACGATAAAATAGTACCAGAATTTTGGTGGCCATTTTCTAATTGTGAGGCCGGGCACGGTGGCTCACGCCTGTAATCTCTGTGTCTGTTTCCTCATCTGTAAAACATATTTTTAGAAATGCCTACCTCATTGAATTATTTTGAGAATTAAAATACTTGTAAGGCATTTAGCACAGTGCCCAGCACATGCATTCCAAGTTCCCCACAAATGGCAAGTTTCTGTTATTATTAATGACTCTTGTCATAACAGCTTTATTAAATTATTAAATAAATTCAGATGATATTTACAGGGTGATATGGTTTGGCTTTGTGTCCCCACCCAAATCTCATCTCAAATTGTAATCCCCAGGTGTTGAGGGAGGGACCTGGTGGGAAGTGATTGGATCATAGGTGTGATTTCCCCCATGCTGTTCTTGTGATAGTGAGTTCTCACAAGATCTGATGGTTTTATAAGGGGTTCTTCCTCTTTACTCTCTGTCTCTGTCTTTCCTGCCACCTGTAAAGCTCTTTGCTTCCCCTTTGCCTTCCACCATGATTGTTTTTCCTGAGGCCTCCCTAGCCAGGTGGAACTGTGAGTCAATTAAACCTCTTTCCTTTATAAATTACCCAGCCTCAGATGTGTCTTTATAGCAGTGTGAAAACAGACTAATACACTGGGTATCAAAACCTACCAAATAGGAAGATAGTTCTCAGATTGTTTTTCTAGTATTAATCCCAGTGTTTATGTGTGTCTGGCTTCCTACAGGAAGGTAGAGGTAATGTGGTTTAACGAGTGCTTCATCCCTTGGAGAGTGATGGGATTGGCAGTGAAATTCACCTTAATCATATGTTGAAATCACAAGATATCTAATTGGATACCCTTTATTTTCTATTTAATGTTGTTCCCCTCATTCTAAAGAATCCCAACCCCCTTTAGAGCAGTGCTTCTCAAACTTTAATGTGCATATGGAGCACATGGGGATCTTATTAAAATGTGGATTCTGATTCTGTCAGTCTTAGATGAATCCCAGTACTCCACTTTTCTAACAGGTTTCCAGGTGATGCTCGTGCTGCTGTTTGGGGGACCTCATTTCCCACTTTGAATAACAATTAATATAGTGATTAGTTGACTGGCATAGGTATCATGCCTGAACTTCCTTGCTCAAATTTGCTTTCCCTCTGAGAACCTAAGAGAACTTCCACAATCTTTTAGTCGATGTCATATCCTGTCACTGTCTGTAATACTTCCATGAACTGTGTGCTTAAAATTGTCTAGCCTTGTTTATAGGGTTTTGGCAAGAAATAACCTGTGTAGTTGGTTGCATGTGTCTATAGTGTCAGCTACTTGAGAGGCTGAAGCAGGAAGATCGCTTGAGCCTAGGAATTCGAAGCCAGCCTGGGCAAACATAGGGAGACCCCCATCTCTTGAGAGAGAGAGAGAGAGATTGAGAGACACTCCTTGGTTGTCCATTGAGGAGTCAGGCAGAGAACTAAGGAACAAAGAACCAGAGTTTCTACATCAGACAGACCTGCTGGCCGATTTATTATTAATAGCTATGTGGCTTTAACAAGTTAGGTCCCAGGGCCTCAGTTTCATTAAGAGGGATAATAGTACTACCTTTACTTGGTAGATTTGAAGATTAATTGAGATCAAAAATGCCAGACATATAAAAGGACCACTATAAGTGTTAGTCTCTTTCCCTGTAACTGAGTATCAAATGAGCAGGTTTCTCCCCTCTGAAATGTCCCTGGGTAAAGTGGGAAATAAGTACATCCTATAATTTGAATGAAGTAAGTCTAATTTTCTTCAAAGCAATTTATTAAACTTTTGATCTTAAAAGGTTTTGTGAATGCTTTTACAATTTCTCCATAAACATCTTAAGATGACAGTATTTTGATATTTACATATGTATGTTCTGTTTTGTTTCTACTCTCTGCTTGTATGATCTCATTTACCCCAAATCTTCAATTATCATATTAAGCCTATGATTCAGAAACCTCTGCCCCAAATTTTTCTCATCTCCAACCCCCAACACAAACCTCTTCCTCCAGCTTTCCCTGTCTCAGGAAATGGTGAAATCATTTATATACTTCCTCAAGCCAGGGATTATCTTCAGCTTTTCCCTTCTTTCTTCCACTGCATCCAGTCACTCATTAGGTATTGCTGAATCTACCTCTTTAGATGTTTTTAATTCCATTTGATGTTGTCTATACCAGTTGCTGCTACCTATTCAAGGCCCAAAGTTACAGTCTACCTCCAACCCAGTCTTCTCCAGTTCGGTCTCATACAGCATACAAGATGATCTTTTCATAATTAAATTCTTCTGGTTAAATATTGTGGAAATAAATGAAGGCTACCACGATAAACAGAGACTGTTTATTCAGCGGTTGCTATAGGGAGGGAGTCAGCCACTATCACTTTTTGGCAAAGACTCCAGTGCAGCCTGGGAAGCTTTAAAGTGGGAGGAAAAAAAAAAAAAAAAAGGTGTCGGGGAGACTTCAGGTCTACTGTAATTGTAGGTTGCTGACATGGGAAACCTGGAGGTGGGCTAGCTAGAAGCAGGGTATCCTCTGTGATTGAATTGGAAGGCATATTTGGCTTTCTCTGGTTGGTCTTAAGTTGGAAACAGAGGGACAAAAACCAGGACAGCTGGCAGTCATTGGCCAAATCCTGACTTTTCCGAGCCAATTGCTGCAGAGGTTGTCGGCCAGAGTTATTTTGTCACATATAGTCTGACCAGTTTTGTTTATATGTTCAGTCCCAAACCGTTCAATGGCTTTTTAAGATCCTTGTGTTACATACAAAGCCTTCTGTAAAATCCCATGCCAGACCAATAGCTGCATGAGATGAGGACATTGTTATTCCCCACACCTTGCACAATTCCTGAAACAAACAAACAAAAAAAACTACTAATAAATAGTTATAGGAGGAAAAGTCTAGGGAAGCTAGAGGGAGAGAGAGAAATCTTTAAAAATCTGCCAAGCAGGTAAAACCTAGAGTAACATCAAATGGATAATGCAAGATAAATCTAAGAGGAATCTATGCTTTAATCTTTACTACTCCCTGTTCTTTTAAAAATTATACCTGGTCATTTGGAGAAAAAAATCTGAAATTACATACAAATATTAGAAAGAAAATCCTACACTGGGCTGGCCCAAGTGCAGTGCTGTTTACAGCTAATTGATTACAACCAGTTACAGATTTCTTACTTCCCCATTCCCACTGCTTCCCTTGATTAGTCTTAAAAAAAAAAAAAAAAAAAAAAAAAAAAAAAAATCCTGCATTGACATTTCATTCCAATATCCTAGTCTAACCCTCTAAGCAAATATTTCAGAAAACCAGAAAAGAAAAACCCACTCTGTGTGTGTGTGTGTGTGTATGTATAATTTGAGAGTGTAGGAGGAAAAGAAAAAAGACAGCTGAGGTGTAGTGGTGGATATCACTGCCAAATCCCCAAATCTTAAAAGGCAGAAGTCTATTTACCAAAATTTTTGGTAACAGTAAATTTAACTATTTAACAGTAATATTTAACAATTTTTAATGGTAACATAAGACCAGGTATAGATTAGTATTTAGTAAATCCTTTTTAAAATTATTTTTAAAAGTAAAAATGGCTGGGCATGTTGGCTCATGCCTGTAATTTCAAAACTTTGGGAGGCTGAGGCTGGCAGATGGCTTGAGCCCAGGCATTCCAGAACAGCCTGGGCAACATGGCGACACTCTATCTCTACAAAAAAAAAACACAAAAATTAGCGAAGTGTGAGGTGATGTACCTCTGCAGTCCCAGCTGCTCAGGAGGCTGAGATGGAAAGATGACCTGAGCCCAGGGAGGTTGAGATATGCAGTGAGCCGTGATTGTACCACTGCACTCCAGCCTGGGCAACAGAGTAAGACTTCATGTCAAAAACAAATAAAAATCAATATAATTTTGAGTAAATGAGCTCATTCAGATACTTACTCCACAGACTTAAAATTAGCATGTTTCATTACAAATTGTTTTTGATGCCATGACATCTCAGTTAGGATTAATTTTTTTAAATTGTTTTTGAGAGAAATGTCTTGAGATCAGAATATATGAATTTGTAATTTTTAAGGGTAAGGAAATACTAAAACTAAGACAATATAATAATGACTATGTAGAAGTATGGAAAAGTATGTATTGCAGATTGAAAACTCAGAAGCTGCCATGGTATTAACTAAGTGAAATTATGTGAAATACTTATGCATGTAAGGAAAAACAAAATATATAAAAATAAAAATAGATGTCATTTACTACATGATAGGAATAAGTAGGATTTTTTCCCTTTTGTATATCTTTTATATCACCATTACATCATCTTTTCAAACATTTATTTTAAAGTAGAAGTAAGTGTGAAAGCAGGACAGAGGATACCAAGGAAACTGGGAGAGCTTAACTCCTGTAATGGGGGTAAGCACTGTGACATAACACTGAATTAAGAAGAAAATGTCAGGTAGCAAAGCATTAACCCCCAAGATAAATATAGTCAAAACCACACTTAGAATTTGTAGATCTCTGTATCATCATACTTTACCTTTGATCGGATCATTTCTTTTTTGTTGTTGTTGGGGTTTTTTGTTTTGTTTTGTTTCGCTATTTGTATTTGTTTGTTTGTTTTTTGAGACGGAGTCTCACTCTGTCACCCAGGCTGGAGTGCAGTGGCGCGATCTTGGCTCACTGCAACCTCCACCTCCCAGGTTCAAGCAATTCTTCTGCCTCAGCCTCCCGAGTATCTGGAATTACAGGTGCCCGCCATCACACCCAGCTAACTTTTTTTTGTATTTTTAGTAGAGACAGGGTTTCACCATGTTTGCTAGGCTGGTCTCAAACTCCTGACCTCAGGTGATCCACTCGCCTCCGCCTCCCAAGGTGCTGGGATTACAGGCGTGAGCCACCGCGGCCAGCCTTGTTTTGCTATTGAGTTGTTTGTGTTCCTTGTATATTCTTGTTATTAATCCCTTTTCAGATGGATAGATTGCAAATATTTTCTCCCATATTTTATGTTGTCTCTTCACTCTGTTAACTGTTTTCTTTCCTGTGGGTACACTTTTTAGCTTGGTGTAATCCCATTTGTCTATTTTTGCTTTTGTGGCCTGCACTTTTGAGGTCCTACCCAGAAAAACCTGTACCCAGACCAGTGTCCTAAAATGTTTCCCCAATGTTTTATTCCAGTGACTTCATAGTTTAGGGTCTTACGTTTAAGTCTTTAATCCATTTTGATTTTATTTTTTTGTTTGGTGCGATATAGTAGTCTACTTTCATGCTTCTGCATATGTCTATCCAGTTTTCCCAACACCGTTTATTGTAGAAACTGTTCTTTCCCCACTGAATGTTCTTGGTACCTTTGTCAAAAATGATTTGGCTATGAATGCAGGGACTTATTTCTGTGTTCTCTGTTCTGTTCCATTAGCCTTTGTGTCTGTTTTTATGCCAGTACTATGCTGTGTTGGTTACTATAGTTTTGCAGTATATTTTGAAGTCAGGTAGTGTGGTGCCTCCAGCTCTTTTCTTTTTGCTCAGGATTGCTTTGGGTGCTTGGGGTCTACTACTTAAACTTTGGATGATAGTACACATTTCCTTCACCGTTTACCAATGAATAACTTTATTATAATATAGCCTCTTCTTGGTTGCATTTTCCAAGTATTTATTAAGCAACTAACAATATTATATGTCAGGCCCAGTGTTGGATTCTGGGAGTGCCTGAAAGCAAAAATTTTTGCTCTTAAGAGAACTTTGGGGCAGGGAGTGTTGGGGAACGAACATGTAGACCCTTTCAGAACAATGCAATGGTAATTTTAATGGGTTTAAACTTAGGGTGCAATGAGAGCACAGCATTTTTCTAGGCTTTTTCATCCTTTGGGAAGGTAATACCTGAGCTTCGTCTTGAAGGACCTGTGGGAATTAACCAAGGAGAGGAATAGGAATGTAACATCAGTGTAAACAGAGGAGATGTGAGAGGCATTAATGGGGAGTCATTGAATAGTTTAGACGGGTCATGTTCAGATTTGAGTTTTATTGTTCTGATGGTGGAATAGAGGATGGTGTTGAAGGGTGCAAGAGTGGAGTCAGGGAGAACAGCAGGAACACCCTGAAATTAAGAGCTAAGAACTGAATAAATCAGTAAGATGGAATGGGCTCAAGAAATATTTAAGATGTAAAATCTGTAGAACATTAAAAAAAGTTCCTGTTTTTTTAAATGTGGATGACTAGAAGAATGCTGGTACTAACTGACATAAGGGGATACCTAGTTGAGAAAAGCAATCTCCTACCTGTAGTTTAGAAGCTGCTCTTACCATGTATCTGCATAGGCAAACTTAGTGTAATGTGTACACAAGTATAAGATAATTTTATTTCTCAACATATGGAAGTACTATTATTCTAAATATTTTCTTGGACCCTTCAGGGCTGATGAAATTTTAAAACGTTAAGATTATACGAAATACTAGAATTCAGGAGGGGTTTTTTACTCCAAAATCTATTTATTCCTATAAGTTTTCATCTACTTTTCATTCTCCCCTTACTATCTTAGTGTCATAAAACGTTTTTTAAGTTACCAAGGGAAAGTATCATATAAATTAGTGTGTTAGATATGACTTATTGATATAGAAGATGATATAGAATAATAAGAGTTGTGTGTTTTTTAGGGTGTTTTCAAGCCTATGGACCTTAATCGTGTCATCAGACTCCTTGAAGAGACTGATAAAGTGAGTAAGCTTTGAGAGAAAATTACTCCGCTGCATTACTTACAAACTATTTCCCTGAAAGGTAACATATATCCCTTCAAATGTAAGTCTCCTTTATCTCCTTTTGTTGAAAACATTTTAAATAGTACATATCTTATATTCAAGGACTGTTTAAATTTAGTATGAACATATTTAATGAAGTGGGGAGACTGGAGGAAGATTTGCTTTTATGAGATGGACAAACCCATGGTGGCTGTAACAGAAGGAATCTTAAGAGTAGAGAAAGGATCATCTAGCCTCTGTTAAGTGCTTGTTACCTAGTAGGATTGGAGGAGGGGAATGGTAGAAAACAGGGTACTGTGGTGTACTAATTATGAAATCAGGATAGATACACATGAGCATGTACACATAGATAATTTATTTTGAGAACAATCGTATATAGGATGTAATGGGAATTAAGTTATTTTAGACACAAGACTCAAAATTGGGAAAGTAGGCATTGAGAGAAAAGATAACAAATGTATATGCACATATGCTCGTATACCACCTGATATTATCAAGAATCGACTGAATGCCTAAAAGCCAGCACACGCTAGGAACTTATGTGGTGACTTCCAAAAAGGAATACATATTGTTAGTAAACAGAAAATGAGTTGACCCCAAATGTCCATCAATGATAGACTGGATAAAGAAAATGTGGCACATGTACACCATGGAATACTATGGAGCCATAAAAAAGGATGAGTTCCTGTCCTTTCCAGGGACATGGATGAAGCTGGAAACCATCATTCTCAGGAAACTAACACAGGAACAGGAAACCAAACACCCGCATGTTCTCACTCATAAGTGAAAGGTGAACAATGAGAACACATGGATACAGGGAGGGGAACATCACACACCAGGGCCTGTCAGGGGGTGGGGGACTAGGGGAGGGATGGCATTAGGAGAAATACCTAATGTAGATGACGGGTTGATGGGTGCAGCAAACCACATGGCACGTGTATACCTATGTAACAAATCTTCACATTCTTCATGTGTATCCCAGAACTTAAATTATAATAAAAAAAATTTTTAAAAGAAGAAAATGGATTGACCATAGTGTAGCCTATCAAAAGAAAACAATGTCCCATGAATAGAAGTCACAAAAATTTGGTCACTGTTTTAACATTTTTTATTCTCTGATTTTTTTACATAGAAAGGAGAAAAAATGACTATTGGAATATTTATCTTTTGCTGGATGTCATTGTTGTGAAAAGTATTTTTATTGTAACTATATCTACATTTCCTTAAAAAACGACAACTACATAGAGTGCCTATTAGCTGTTTAATAAGGCTACAGAGAAAAAGTATAGACAATATCACAGCTTTTCAGGAACATTTAAGATTAAAAGGACAGACAGAATTCAGTCATGGAAACCACTGTGTAGAAATTTTGCTTGCTTATTTTCATTTTTAATTGACTTAAGATGTTTGGCTTGCACAGAACACTGAGCATATTTTAGAGGTTAAAAATACAATTTCTACAGACAGCTTTCCAAATGTGACTTCTAACACCACCACTTTTTAGCTGTGTATTTTGGACACATTACTTTAAAATGTTTCAGCTTGTATTTCCTATTCTGGAAAACAGAGATCATAGTAGTATCTTCCTAATAGGGTCATTTTGGAAATTAATGAAGTGATATGTATATATGGTGCCCATGTGGTACATGCCATAGAAAAAATATTCAATGTACTTCAGCTGTTGTTAATATTATCTCTGGAAACAATTACTGCTTTTATATTAACCTAGTTTTGATTCCCAATTTCCTAATCAAATTTAAATGATAGTTTATTTTTGATACATAATATCTGTAAATGTTTATGATGTTATGATGTTATTATGATAACAAAATGTGGTATTTTGTTACATGCATAAAATGTATAATGATCAAGTCAGAGTATTTAGGATATCTACCACCTCTAGCTTTTATCATTTCTATGTTGGGAGCATTTCAAATCCCCTCTTCTAGCTAGTTTGAAATATACAATACATTGTTGTTAACTTTAGTCACCCTACTTTGCTAACAAATATTCGCTACCACAGTCTTCCTACCTTTTGTAATTATCATTCTAGTCTGTATCTCCATGAGAACAACTTTTTAGCTTCCGCACATGAGTGAAAGTGTGTGATATTTGTCTTTCTAAACCTGGCTTATTTTACTTAATATCTTCTAGTTCCATCCATGCTGCTACAAATGACAGGATTTCATTCCTTTTTATGGCTTAATAGTATTCCATTGTATATATAGACCATATTTTATTGATGGACACTTAAGTTGATTCCGTATCTTTGCTATTGTGAGTAGTGCTGCAATAAACATGGGACTGTAGGTATCTCATTGATATACTGATTTCCTTTCCTTTGGATAAACACCCAGTAGCGAGATTGCTAGATCATACAATAGTCCTGATAGTTTATCAGAACTATTTGTTTCAGAAAACATTTTTTAACACTTACATTATAATATAGTAACTTAAGAATTACTTGATAATTTTAAAGTATCTACTTTTTATGTTGAAGAATTTTTTAAAATCTCAACAGATTTAATAGCACAAAAGAACTAAAATAGGCCATTTGTTTTAGGATGGCTTAGAAGAAAAACAACTTAAATTTGTCAAGAAACTGGTACAGTGTTTTCAGAATGGACTTGTATCCTTTATGTTTGTATGTACGTTCATTTCATTTATTCTGAAACGAGAGAATTTCTATTAGAAAATGTATTAGTTTTCTATTGCTGTTGTAACAAAATACCACAAATTTGATGGCTTAAAGCAACATAAAGTTATTATCTTACAGTTTTGGAGGTTAGAAGTCCAAAATCAGCCTCACTGGACTAAAGTCAAGATGTTGGCAGGGCTGATTTCTCCTTAAGACTCTAGAGAAGAATCATTTCCTTGCCTGCCCCAGCTTCTGGAGGCTGCCTGCATTCCTTGCCTCATGCCCTCTTTCCCCCACTGGCATCATTCTCACCTCTGTGCCTGTCATCACATCATCTTCTCTCTCTGACCCTCCCTTCCTCCCTCTTTCCTTTATGAGGATCCCTGTGATTACAGTGGGCCCACCTGGATAATCTAGTATAATTTTCTTATCTCAAAATTCTTAATCATATGTGAAAAGTGCCTTTGCTATGTAACATAGTTACAGGTTCCGGGAATTAGGACATGGACATCTTGGGGAAGGCCATTAATCTGTCTACCACAGAAAAACTGGAGAGGCCATTCTTCTGTCTACCACAGAGAATATCTAAGGTTTTATGTTATTTACAAAACTGTATTTTGTATCAGAGAATGTAAATAAAATTGAAGAAACAATGTAACACAAGTTAACTGTGGATAATATCAGTTTTTTTAGATTCAGAAAGACAATGGATGTAGTTAGAGGGCCAAGTCAAAGTCATTGTTTCTATTAATTTACATGGACAGTTGTACCTTTGATAAGCTTCTTAACTTCTTCATCCATGTAAAGTAATAGAAGCTCATGAGGTTGTTAGGAAGATTATATGGGATTATGTACATGCAAGTGCTTGATAATCTATAAAATATTATATAAATATACTATCCCTACTAAGTGTACCACCCTGATCAGAATACATGAAAACCAGTGTGTCTTAAAACTATCTGTACATAAAAGCCAGGTGTGATAGCTTACCCCTATAATCCCAGCACTTTAGGAGGCCAAGACAGGAGGACTGCTTGAGGCTAGGAGTTCAAGACCAGACTGATCAACATACCAAGACCCTGGCTCTACAAAAAAAATAAATAACCAGTTGTGGTGGTGTGTGCTAGCTACTGCAGAGGCTAAGGCAGGAAACCCAAGAATTCAAGGTTACAGTGATTTAAGATTGTGACACTACACTCCAGTGTGGGCAACTGAGTGAGACCCTGTCTCAAAAACAAACAAACAAACAAATACTACCTGTGGATAAGAACCAGTTTGTTGTTGGGTTGTGTTTTGTTTTGGGAGGTTTGTTTGTTTGTTTGTTTGTTTGTTTTTGAGACAGACTCTCCATCCAGCCTTAGCTGCCCAGACTCGAGTACAGTGGCGCAGTCATAGCTCGCTACAACTTCAAACTCCTGGGCTTAAGCGACCCTCCTACCTCAGCCTCCCAAGTAACTGGGACTACAGGAATGCACCCACCATACCCGGTTAATTTTTATTTTTTTGTGGAGTCCCATTATGTTGTCCAGGTTGGTCTCAAATTCCTGAGCTCAAACAATCCTCTCGCCTCGGCCTCCCAAAGTGCTGGGATTACTGGTGTGAGCCACTGCAGCTGGCCATTTTTTTTTTT